>NW_020664498.1:2403213-2429363 GCF_002925995.2 Terrapene triunguis | reverse complement strand
CTCCTCCGGGTAGCTGGCCTGGGGCAGGGTCGGCAACTCCTCTGGGTAGTGGGTGCAGGGCAGGTCGGGCCAGTCCTTGGGTGCACCGTGGGCCGCGGGGGCTTCCCAGTCGTGGGCTAGGCCGGAGGCATCTGGCCTTCCCGGCGGCTGTCTCCCAAGTGAGTTTTGAGGTCGAGCCTTTATACTTCCGGGGCACTGCCTGACCCTCTGAGGGGCGGGCTCAGACCTCACTAGCTCCACTCACTCCGGCGTCTGGAAGGGCTCGTCCCTCTCCGGGGCGGTGGGGAACCACACCGCCTCACTACAGGCAGGCATATGGGACAGGCAGGCTTTTACTGTTGAGCACGGTTCCCTTTAAATCGGTGGAGGCTCAGAGGCTTCACCTTCTCCATTCAGGCATTGAGGCCTCAAAATGAGCCCCAGTACCAACCCTCCCTCCCTGCATAGGTGGCAAGGCCTCATCAGAGACAACATCTTCTTTACTGCACTAAAGTCCGATTATTAATGCCATCTCTAGTGTGGCCTGACCACAGGGAACACCATCTCCACAGAGGTACCAAGACCCCACCTCAGATAACATCACCTCTGCTGAGGTACCAAAGTGTATGACAGGTAATACTTTCTCTGCTGAGGCCCCTTTCCCATGACCACTCCCTGTACATAGGCCTCCCATGGACACTTGCCCACACTGAGGTTCTCTTACGTAAGAGCTGTGACATCATGCAGGTGCACCTCCCACACATCTGTGGATGTAGCTCTTCCCCAGGCCTACATGTTACCTCCATGAAGCTAGAGGGGGCTAGCCACATCCTGCCTACTCCACCCCCAAAGTGTGTACTCTGGTCTGCATGGGGATCTGCCTGGAGCTCATTATTGCAGTGGTCTTTATAAATTGGTGTGTGTTTTTTCCTTATGTTTAAGCCCCCTAGCTGGTGTGGCTTTGAGTTGTCTAAGAGCCATGGCTGGACATGATGACCCTCTGTCTCTCTAGCTATGATATGAAACAACAAAGCAGTTAAAACATGTCTCAGGCTTATCTAGCTCATAATTAGGATGATTCTGTAACCACGATTTTGTGACTAAAACTTATTAATAATCATTAATAATTAGCATACTATAATTGTATTCATAAAGCGTCTCCCTCCCAAGACACTTGGTATGCTGTAGAACATAATGAAAGCAAATTACAATACAATAAACAATTAAGGTAAAAATGTAAATCTGGCAATTAAGTTAAAAGATGTAACCCTGTTATTCCTTTGTCCATCAACAAATCAAGCTGGCCAGAACGTACATGCTAATATGGTACTTTAACACGTCCATGAATGAATGATAGCATCATAAATAATGTGAGATTATCATAGCTGCTGTTTATACCATACAAAACAGAAGCAGGATTATAAGAAGTAATTTACATGATCATAAGATGGAAGCATTAATACAAATTTTAGTGAATTGATGCCTGTACTTGGTTTCTAAAGCCTATATAGTAACCTCAAATCTGCCCTGAGGAAGGGGCAGCTCATAGTTACACTGTTTCAGGAGCATAATGGGGAATAAATTCTGTGACTGTAAGAGGCATAAATTTGTTCCTTGGTTCCCATCTTGCTCCAAGGGGCAGTAATTAGCTACTGCCCTTGGCCAGCAGTAGACTACTCCTTGTTCTGTGCGGCTGGCCTGCTGGCCAGCACTCTGGAGGGGTGAAATCAAGGATCCTTCTCTTCTGCACTCACTCTGTCCCTACTTGCATCATATATGTTTATCTGGGGTACCTTATTCTCTCTAGTTGGTTGAGTTAGGAGAGGAACAACTTTTCCCTAGGTTGTCGGGTACGGTATTCAAAAGTACCTAAGTGACTTGGGAGCACAAGCTGACTTTGATTTGGATTTCTGCTCCTGAACCACTTAGGTGCTTTGGAAAATCTTACCCATAATTGCTTTAAAATATCTCTCTCTCTAGTATATTCATGTTAAATGTGTCTTTATATTTAGGGGTGTTTTGCCAATAAACCTTGCAAAGGAAGTAAAGTTTATTTTCAAATATATTGCAATGTATGGTCTGTTTGAATAATTAATAATAATAACAATAATAATTAATAATAAAAAGTAGAGTATGGAGGGACGCGCATTCTGTCCAAATATATTTGCAGCTTTATTTGGATTAGAGAAAAAAAATGGTTGAATTAAGAAATCAATAGAACACCAGTGCTACAAGATTGGGTGCGACTTACAACTTTGAGATAAACCAAGCATGGATTAACTACAGCAAGGCTAAGATTCTGAAAAGATGGGAATAAAATATAATAATTTATTTTGCAAGCAAGACTGAAAAAATATACTTTCTCCAATATTCGGTGTTCTAATTTAGCAAAGGAAGGCTTTTACATGGTTGTCGTTGCCAAGGTAACCACTGCCTTCATATTCATGTGTTCAGCATATGTGTATCACTTTATCTTTTAGCTCTCAGAGGCAATATCATGGCACTGCATTTGGGAAATGATTTTTTTTTTAAAAAGCATATAAAACCTCTTAACATCTAGAAGATTCATTAAATGATCTCACTCAAGAGAAGCTTAAATTATTCTTTTTGGGCTCTTTTATGCTGAGGCTGTGAATGTGACTGAGTCCTTGTTATCTCTTCAAGCTCAGCATGGTGCTGTAAAAGGGAAAAAAATGAAAGAAATAAACAAATCAATGTCAATATATTTTTCAATGTGTGTGTATAATTTTTATATATTATAAAATTGTGTGTGGCCCCTCATATATATATATACAGATGGTTTTATATATAGACACACGTGTGTGTGCATGTATAGCTTGGCCTGGCAAAACAAATCCATTTGGTTGACCTAAATGGTCTTACACCTTTGATCACTGCACAGGCTAATACACTATAATCCCAAATTCTATTGACTGCCCAGGCACTGACTGAAGCCAGGTCACATGATCCTGTGATTTAAAACAAAGAAACCTCCATGATAGGTTAATTCTGATACTGTAGCACATTTGGGGAAACAAAAGATTCAAGCCTTGGTCCATTCGGCAATGAGTGAAAATTTGGAGTTTATGCATGGGCACAAGAAAGGCTAAAAGCCCAAGTGTCTAAAATGGCCATTAGTTTTGGCCATTGGTTGCCTTTGCTTTTGGGTGCCCAACTTGAGACACCGTAGGCCTAATTTTCAGAGAAGCCAAGCACCTGCAGCTCCTTTTGACTTCAATTGGATTTGTGGGTGCATGGAACTTCTAGAAATCATCTCCCAGGTGTCTACAGTTCACCCCAAAAGTGAAACACTCCAAATTAGCCAGCTCTTGGAAATTTCATTGTAGGTGTAGTCTTCTGCACTGGATGGAAGTAAGTTTTAGGCCCCCTCTGCACTATATGCTTACTGTCCAGCACACTGGGTAAAAAGGGCAGGGTGTGCACTGAACATGGACATATCTGACTTTACATCTCATTGTACCTTGTGTTCAGCATTTGGGGCATTATTATTTTACTTGCTGCTTTTGAGGTCTCTGAGCCTTCCCTGTAAAAAAGAAATAATTGCAGAGAAATAAAAGTATAACAGTTCAAAGTGTCTTAACGTTTTATAGTTATAGCTGCAAAACTGTTTCCATTATAATTCTGTTCTGCCCCATCCGACCTTTCCAAAACACTCACCTGTCGGTATGTAACTTTCTATGCAGGATTCAATTTTTTTTTGTCCTAAATTTGGGCCAGCCACATACTTCTTGAAGCAAATAGAAAGACCCCTGATTGACTTCAGTGGTCATTAGATCAGACCCATTATGAGTTAAATCTGAATGAAAAATAATTACACTTTCCCCATATTTAGAAAAAAACGCTAAATTGCTTTTTTTCCTAACTTGGTATTGTGAAAATGGTGAAAGTGTGAAAGCTAGCATCAATCAGTGATTAGCCCACATGGAGGAACAGTGCAAAGGGTGAAACAAATGTTTGAGTTAACTGGGAACATATGGAAATTGCATAGTGAACATGTCCAATCCATAATTTTTAAAGTCTAGGGCCTTCTCCAAAGCCCATGGAAATTAATAGAAAGAATCTCAAGGATTTCAGTGGGCTCTGGGTCTGACCCCTGGAGGTGCACACTTTTAGCTAGGTTCATAGCATATGAGTGTGGTCCTTGGGCATTCAAACTTAACATTGGTGAGCCTGCTGTATCGTCGATAAAGTTCATCTGAATGTGTGATTGCTATTCAGATTTCCACAACTCACTGCCTTAAAAGTCAGGGAAATTTTAAATAGATGAGTGAGTGACAGAAGTTGGGACTGGACGACAGGGGATAGATCACTGAAAAATTGCCCTGTTCTGTTCATTTCCCCTGAAGCACCTGGCCCTGGCCACTGTCAGAAGACAGGATACCAGGGTAGATGGACTATTGGTCTGACCCAGCATGGCCATTCTTATGTACTTCCCAGCAGCCATTTCTTTGACCTTCTCTACCCCAGTTGGAGAGTAGATTCTAAGGCCAATGCATTCCCCAATTTTCACAGGAGAATTGGTTGAAGGTCATCTGCTGCTCTGAAACTCCATCTGGAACACAGGTGAAGTTGGTTTCTTTTCTGACTATGATTGGTGCAAATCAAGAGTAACTCCCTTGAAGGCAGTTTGGTTACATGAGCATAAATGGGATCGGAACTGGACCCATGGCTGGAGTTATTCCTGATGTGCACTGAAGTAACAGAAAAAAAAACGACTGTGGCAGGGTGGCATTGGCCTGTTAAGAGGGAAGAATGCATAGGCATCAACTCCATGGGTGCTCTGGGGCTGGAGCACCCAGGGAAAAAAAATAGTGGGTGCTCAGCACCCCCCAGCCACCCGCCGATCAGCTCCTCCCCCTTCCTCCCCAGTGCTTCCTGACTGCTGCCGATCAGCTGTTTGGTGGTGGGCAGGAGGCACTGGGGGGAGGAGGAGGAGGAGTGGGGGCAGGAAGAGGCAGAGTGAGGGTGGATGTGCTTGGGGGAGGGAACAGAGCGGGAGTGGGAAGAGGTGGGGTGGGAGTGGGAAGAGGCAGAATGAGGGTGGAGCCTTGGGGAAGGATCACAGTGGGGGCATAGCCTCAGGGCCAAGCGGGGGTGGAGCACCCGTGGGGAAAGCTGAAAGTTGGTGCCTGTGGAAGAGTGTACCTGTTGGGCTTAAGAGGAGACACTTGGGCCCTAAAGGGAAGGAGACTGGGTGAGTTAAGCCTGAGAGTTAGTCAGGAAAGAGGCAGAGAGCGCACAAACATGGGGCTCTCACAGCCTGAGAGTGAGCAAGGGAGTCTGGGAATAGGGAGACAGGCCAGAAGCCAGGAGGCCTGAGTAGTGGGAGGAGTCGTCTTTGGAGCAAGGGGAAGGCCAAGGGGAGCACGCCTGTGACCACTGTCCCATACAAGGAGCAGGGAGACGGGAAGTACCCAGCAGGAATGTGAGCCTTTCATCAAGCCTGGGAGGGGTGGACGCTGTTTGCATTATTGCTTTGTTTGAACTTTTGAACTGTGGGAGGGGACTCTGGGGGTGAGCCCGAAAGCTGTCGGAAGGATGCTTGAGACTGACAAAGAGCCTGGAGTCACAGAAGAAGATGAAGCCTGAACCTTTTCAATTATGGTATTGAGCTTTTTGTTGTGATTTGAGGTGTGATATTCATAAATTACCCTGTGAAATGGAAGGTATTAGCCTAAGAGTGTTGGAGAAATAGTCATGAGGAGCTCTGAGCAGGGGGAACTGAGGATGGATTACTTGCAGAGCCACCCCATGCTATGAGGGGGTGCTCTGAGATGGTGACCCTATGAGAGAGGCCCATTATCTTTTGCTGTTTGTGTGTGTTACTTCTATATAGGCTCCTTCCGCACAGGGTTCTTTTGTTTAACTCATTTTTATTAAGCTCTCAGATTTATGCCCTAAAGACTTGTCAAAATAGTTATTTTTTTATATGCTGAGATTTTCTCTGTTTTTCTATTTCTTACCATACATCAGTTTTAGAAACGTAGGGCTGGAAGGGAACTTGAGATCTTATCAAGTCCAGACCCCTGCGTTGAGGCAGGACCAAGTAAACCTAGACCATCCCTGACAGATGCTTGTCCAACCTGTTTTTAAAAACTTCCAGTGATAGGAATTCTACAATCCTCCCTTGGAAACTTATTTCAGAGCTTAACTATGCTTACCATTAGAAAGCTTTTGCTAATATCTAACCTAAATCTCCCTTGCTGCAGATTAAGCCCATTCCTTCTTGTCTTACCTGTGGACATGGAGAACAATTGATCACCATCCCTTTTATAACAGCCCTTAGCATATTTGAAGTCTGCTATCAGGTCCCCCTCAGTCTTCTTTTCTCAGGACTAAATCTGCCCAGTTTTTTTAACCTTTCCTCATAGGTCCAGTTTTCTAAATCTTTTGTCATCTTTGTTGCTTTCCTCTGGACTCTCTCCAATTTGTCCACATCTTTCTTAAAGTGTGTCACCCAGAATTGGTCACAGTACTCAAGCTAAGGCCTCACTAGTGCTGAGTAGGTCAAGACAATTACCTCCTGTATCTTACATATGACACCCCTGTTAATATACCCCAGAATGATGTTGCCGGCACAGAGTGCCCGAGGACAGCAACAGTGGGGTCCGTTGCCCGGTGTGCTTCACGCCAATGAACACACCCGAGTGGAGAAGCAAACAAAGTTTATTTGAGATCTCAAAGTGGTGCAAGGAGACAGGCACGTCTCAAATCAAGCACACCAACATAAGCGGCCTTTATCTTTTATACATTTTGCAGCTAACCCTTTCCCTTCTTCCCCTGCCTTTCTCACCCCCCTCCTCCATTCCCACCTCTCCCCCTTTCTCCCTCTGGCTACATTACACGACCTTGGCTGTGCAGCTTGTTCTCACTGTTTCTTTCTGCAAGTAATCTTGTCCTTTAGCTAGAAGCATGTAGGTTTCCCTTATCACTGCTGCTTCCCAGCTGCTGACCTGTGAGTTTAGTAAAGTTTAACATGCAGGGGCTTTGATTCACTTTGGCCTAGAGCAGAGGGGCTTCATCGACTCTCGGGTCTTCCAACCCCCCGAGTTACCTAGGGTGATGCCTAGTGACACCAACAATGATATTAGCCTGTTTTGCAACTGGATCATGCTTTTGACTCATATTCCATTTGTGATCTGCTATACCTTCCAGATCCTTTTCAGCAGCACTCCCACCTATCCAGTTATTCCCCATTTTGTAGATATGCATTTGATTTTTTTCCTTCCTAAGTGAAGTACTTTGCATTTTTCTTTATTGAATTTCATCTTGTTGACTTTAGGCCAATTCGCCAATTTGTCACAGACATTTTTAATTCTAATCCTGTCCTCCAAAGTGCTTGCACTGCCTACCTGCTTGGTGTCATCTGCAAATATTATAAGCATATTCTTCACTCTATTATCCAAGTCATCAATGAAAATATTGAATAGTATCAGATACAAGCCTGACCCCTATAGAGCCTCACTAATTAACCCTCCCAGTCTGACAGTGAACCGTTGATAACTACTTGTTGAGTAAGGTCTTTCAACTTGTTGTGCACCTAACTTATAGTAATTTCATCTAGATCACATTTCCCTAGTTTGCTTATGAGAATGTCATGTAGGGCTATGTCAAAAGCCTTACTAAAAATCAAGATTTATCATGTTTACTGCTTCCCTCCTATACACTAGACCAATAACCCTGTCAAAGAAGGAAATTAGCCTGGTTTGACATGACTTGTTCTAGACAAATCCATGCTGGCTATTCCTTATAATCCTATAAAACCTATAGGTGCTTACAAATGATTGTTTAAAAATGTGTTCAGTACCTTTCCAAGTAGGCCGACTGGTTTATAATTCCCTGGTTCCCCTTTTTTCCACTTAGTGGTGCACACAAACCTTCCCATAACCATAGACTTCTATTTCTCTATGTAATTCCTTCCCCATGCCCTCCTCTCCTTATATTTCACAATGTACTGGCTTGTGTGATTAAAAAAAACTCATTTAAGTCATTATTCTGTGCTTAGAGATGTGCCTTTCATTTAATTCATATTGAATATTCCTCCCACTTGATCTTTTGACTCTTTCCTATTTTTGATATTATATGACACTGGTACAGTACTTGTCCGAGACCGTTGTTTCTAAAGAGTTGTCAACATTTATCTTTTCTGAATCATCCTTGTATTTATTAATCTCTGAAAGATTTAAGTATTTGGATTGATAATCTGTCTCTATTTTACTTTGAGTTAGTCAGTGCTTCATATCCTGGATGGTCCAACTGAAACTAGCCTGCTCACTCATTTGCTGTTTGCTCTTTGGTTTAGTTTTTTGGTGAGCAGGTGATGGAGGAGTCATTCAGATATTCCTGGCTATTAAACAGTGCTTAAAGTGGTCTGAGAAAAGTATGTATGTGGGGGTGGGGTGTCTATCATAATCTGGGAACAGCAACTTTGGTAAGACTGTGCTTAAAGGGCACCTCTCAGTGACCAGCATGATTTTTAAAAAATGTCTGTTTCTGGGTTTATGACCCCTTACAACTCCCCCACCCCCATATCCACACTTTAAGTACTGTCACTATGTGTCTGATTTTCAGGGTTGCTGTGCACCTCAGCTCTAATTGATTTCAGTTGGGGTTGCAGGTGCTCAGCACCTTTGAAAACTAGGCCTTAAGAGTTGCTTATGTTTTGCCAGCATTACTAAAGTTATAGCTAGCAAACTGACTGTGTAATATTATGTAACAACGTATGTGTTTATATTTATTCTCCTCCATTGACCTCCATATTTAACTTGCTTAATGTACAAATCAAGAGCATGGTTCAGTCATCAAAGCTCATTGATAGGACTCAAAGATACCCACAGAGAGAATGCACTGAATAAGAAAGAGGGTTCCATTTTAGAAGTTGTGGTTCTGCTGTAACTCCACCTTAAACCCTGAAATTTATCAACAGATGGGGCATTGCATGGGAAGCTGACCAAAAGTTTGTTGTGTTAGCAAAATGTGAAAGTGTGAGAGGTTTATTATGTCCTTTTACTATGATTTGAGATACCAAGTATGCCAAGCCCCAAAGAGGAGATAAATTTGAAGTTGACACACACTTTATAAGGTCATTTGAAATAGGGTGGGAATGCCACTTGCTCTTAGTCATCATAATGGAAAAATGAAGCTATAATGAGGTCCATAATACACAGTGAAAACAAAGTTGGGGGAAAATATTTACAGAGTTTCCTGTGTTACCCTTTAGTTGTATTTGTCTATTTAATTTTCAGTGTAATCACCTGTAGCCCAAATTTTAGCTACTTGTCACTTGAAAGTAATAATCCACAATGAGCATGTTTCTTAAATAAACCACCAATGCCAACATGCTGCCTGCATTTGAAAACACTCCCTTTCTAACTGTAGTTTTGCTACCAAGTGCAACTGAGCATCAGCATTAATTAGTAGTGAGTGGGGACTGATTTAAAATCCAGGTGCTGAGCAATTTAAGAAGCATCAGTTCCCTGCAGTGAAGCAATTAGTCCCTGGAGTTTCTTTTTGTCCTTATCATGCCATGAATTCTGCTCAAGTTAAATGTACACACACTACTGCTTATTACCTAGATGTAAGCAGAGTCTGCATGAGCTCTCCGCTGACATCTAGTGGTGAGCTGTGGAAAAGGACTTCAGGAGCTGATCTCGTTTGCATGGACACACCCACGCTGCTCAGCGTGATAGGATTGCTTGCCCAAATGATCACTTGTGGCTGGTGTTGGATCCCCAGTCTCCTTGTTATTGGGGCAGGAGAAATAGAGGGTTGTTATCCTTATCATGTCAAGTATTAGGGGTAGCCGTGTTAGTCTGTATCCACAAAAACAACCAGGAGTCCGGTGGCACCTTAAAGACTAACAGATTTATTTGGGCATAAGTTTTCTTGGGTAAAAAACCTCACTTCTTCAGATGCATGATGAGGTTTTTTATCCACGAAAGCTTATGCCCAAATAAATCTGTTAGTCTTTAAGGTGCCACCGGACTCCTTGTTATCCTTATTGTGTGAACCCAGGGCAGCAGAACTGTACCTGGCATACCCTGATGGAGGGACTCACCCGCAACTGAATGGCACTCACTAGGCAGGGGACATGGGTTCCAAAGCCCATGAGTTGAGAGAGAGAGAGTAGGGACAGGTGCCTGGTGGTGTGATAATAAAAGAGATAATTTAGACTCAATTGAGAGTCTTGTTACATACTGCAGAGCTGAAATCACTGATACCTAGGGTCTAAGTATTAGATCTACTTTGGGACAGTGTCTCCATTGCAAGAGACTGCCCAGTGTGCACCAGCAGTGAGGCTTCCCCACTAACAGCTGAAATCACTGAGAGTGTGTTAAGTGGTGGGCCCTGAAGACATCTTGGCAACCGGGTGGCTGGTGGAAAGGCGCAGCAAGTGGCCAGCAAGGCGGCTGGTGGAGAGGTGTGGTGAGCAGCCAGCAGGGTGGCTGGTGAAGAGGGCCAGAACAGAGCCCCGCAGAGAGGCCGGCGGGGCAATGAGTGAGTGCCCAAGTAGTGGAGTGTGTAAGGTGCCTCTTTACCCCCCTTCCGCCCAGGGTGGGAGGTGAACTCTGCGGATGAACTTCAGAACTCTGGGGCGCAACTGTGGTTGGGGTACACAGATGGGCACGTTAAAGGGACTTTTGGGTTGCTGGACTCAAGACCCCGAGGGGAAAAGCACACTGCCCAACTTACTTGGCAATGGGTCTTTTGCTCATGGTTTATGTTTATGAACCCTAGTTGTGGTATTTTCCCAAATTAATGCTAAGTTGCTTCTCTTCTTTTATTAAATTTTTTTGCTACACTCAGACTTTGTGCTTGTGAGAGGGGAAGTATTGCCTCTTAGGCCTGGTCTACACTACGACTTTAATTCGGATTTAGCTGCGTTAATCCGAATTAATCCTTAACCCGTCCACACAACGGAGCCAGTTACTTCGAATTAAAGGGCGCTTAAAATCGATTTCTGTACTCCACCCCGACGAGCGGAGTAGCGCCAAAATCGATTTTGTAAATTCGAATTAGGGGTAGTGTGGCCGCACACCACCGAATTAATGTGGTTAAAATTAATGGGGTAGTGTGGCCGCACACCACCGAATTAATGTGGTTAAAAACCGAATTAATGTGCTTAGTGTGGCCGCGCACAATCGAATTTATACAATCTGTTTCCCAAATTCGAATTATCTAAATTCGAATTAATCTCGTAGTGTAGACGTACCCTTAGAGGTGCCCAGGGGGGGGTGTGTAATTGTCCCAGATCACTGGATGGGGGCTTGAGACGGTTTTGTGTTGTAATAGTGAAAAGGAACAGCTAGATACTGAACGTGGCCCTGGCTGCTGCTGGCTTCACCTGGCAGAAGGGTAACATAAACCAATCAAACCCAGCTTTCCCTGCTGCAAAATTTCAAAGGAGAGAGAGAAACTTTCCTCTACATTTTTATTTTTAGAGAGTTTGAGGTTTTACTTCCCACTCCCTCTTCAGACTAGTTTTCTCAGGTATAAGGCACAGGTGTATTGTGGCTTCACACTTTTTTTTTTTACTTAATAAAAAAAGTTTGTTAAGGTATTTGTTTCTTGTTTTTTTTTGTTTCCCTTTTTTTTTTTTTTTTTTTTTTTTTGCTGGGAGGGGCGGTGGGCTCTGTCTCACACATCTCTGGTCCCCACCATGTTAATTAGGGATGGCAAAATCTTCAAACATTTACAGTTCAAGTTCTGTATGGATAAGCAGCCCAAAGTCCAGGAACTCATCTGGACCTCTTTTCTGCAAAGGGTATCAGAGAACAAGCTTCTGCTCAATTCTAATATGTGATACATTTTGCTTCTGATCCTAACTGTAATCAATAACATCTGTATTTCTGGGTTATTTAAGTTTTTGAGTCTCTGAATACTTTTGGATCAGATGCTGTTAGAAACTTGGGCAAAAGTGAAGAGAAAAGGCCACATTGTCTTGTGTTATGCAAACTTCTTTTATCCATTTCTTGTTTTAAAATCATCGCTTCCACCAAATGTTCCAAGGAGAACTGGATTGAACTCTCTTGCAGCTCCTTACTTGGCCCCTAGGATTGCTGTCGAGCTGCATGAGACAATTCGCTCCTCCCAGGAATAAATATTAGAGCTGTATGAAATGTTCACAATGAAGTTCAAAGCCTGAAGAAATTCACCTGGGTTTCAAGTCTCATTAAAATCTCAAAACAGACCAGATCCACGAAAGGTTCAGAAACCTTTTGCGTGAGCAGTGTGTGTCAAAACGGATGGAACCACTGGCACAATTAATTGCACCTGCAATATTGGAGTCTTTTTAAGAATCAGCACTGTCATATATAGAAACATAGAAAATCTAGAAGTGTGTACAACTTGCGTGTCCAGGGACTGATTCAAAGCCCATTTCAAGTCAGTGATAATCTTTCTATTGATTTGAATGGGCTTTGGGTCAGGCCCTTAGGAACAGTTCTGTGCATGTGTACATTTTTCTAGAATGTAAATGCATATTCACAGCAAGATGAGAACAGGTGTGCCATCTGCTTGTGTTTTACAAGTGTGACGATCATCGGATTCACACACTTTCCCTAAAGCTGTCTGAGTGTGCTGTAAATCTTTGCAGATAGGGTTTTTTCCCCCTTTTGTTTTGTTTTCATTTTGCAGGATTTCTCTGGAACACACAGTACAGCAGTAAAAATTCCCACCACTGAGAAATCATAAACATCCCCCATTGAATTATTAAAGTTATTTAATTAATTAGCTAATTATTCATTTAAGCAGCAGAGGTGGGTTAATTCATTTGCAAAAATAGCCCCAAATCAAGCTATAAATGGACTCCTGTTCCCAGCCTCTCCCGGCTAGCTCTTTAAAAGTCACAAATAGACCTCTAATCTTCCAGATCTAATTCAGCTCTGAGCAGCTCTGAGTTATGGTAAAGAGTATGGCTAAGCTGGTAAAGATTAGAGCTGGGTAGTTAATTCACATGCAATTTATTCAATGAATTTATCCCTTTGTTCCATTTCAGCCAGATCCAGTGTCCATCAAAGTCAATAGCGATATTTCCATTGACTTCTGTAGGTGCCATTATTAGGCCCTTTTGAATTGCCCATGAACAGACTGATTTGTGTCAATGTGTTTGCTATTCCAAAATATTTTGTTGTGTTTCTGTGAACATCTTCAGCATATGGACTGAAGGCTAATTGTGTCCTTTGAGTATTTGACATTTGCAATTTAATACTTTAGATGAATGTCACACTACCCAAGTCATACAGGGCTTGATTCCACTCTACCATTGTAAACCAAGCATAGCTCCAGTGAAGTCAAGGGAGTTACATCAGGATAGGTGCAAATAGAGCCAGGCCACAATGTGCTTTCTGATAGTTGTGTGAGTGCCTCTGGTGTGACTCTTTGCCAGGATGAGTTTTCATGGAACAAATAAAAAAAAAAATCACTTGCAGGAATGGGTGAGGAAAACAAACATAGGGTGTTTGGAAGACTGTCAAAGAAGACTTGAGCAAGAAAACTGTGTATTCTCCCATCTATTGTAAGGAACCATTGTAACTTCCCCCTTCCATAGCTATAGGCTTATTCAATTCTTTAGCACTTGTTTTGAAGCTATTGAGTAAGTATCTGAAATACTTGCTGAAGATGCTGAGAGAGGATAATAAGTCAGAAACACTTTATTGAAAATAAAGTTTATAAATGGAAATATATATTTTAGAGCACAATATTTAAATACTTTGTTCAATACAGGTGAACTCCAGCTTTTGCGATCCTAAATAATCTGAGTTTTCATGTTGTCTGGAATTGGTTTTTGTTTTTACAAATCTGATGTGTCTGAAGGTTTTCACTGTACCTCAAGACATTGTAAAATTGGGGTTTAACTATGCTAATGTATAGATCTAAATACGCTAAATAATGTAAGGTTATAGATCACAGTGCCATTTGCAGCCTGTGCTAGAAGCTCTCTAAAATTACACCTGAGCTGCTGTCTGTGGATGATATTCCTTTTGCTTTCTTAGGTGTTGTTTCTTTCTCTTTGGAGTGTAGGCTCTCAATGTTTTTTTTTTATGTGGAGAACACTCAATTTAATGGATTTCTCCTTCTGGCCACTCTATTCCCTCAGCTAATCTCTACATGTAAACTGCATTTCTGATAATAGAGGCCCAAACTGGTGAAGCCAGCAGGTTTCATTTGCATGAGGGGCTGGGCACACAGGGGAATTCCATATTACTATGCTTAGTGGAGATAAAGTCTAGGCTGGATCTATGTAGGCTGATATGTGGAAAGGAGTAGGGATAAGAACATAAGAATGGCCATACTGGGTCAGACCAAAGGTCCATCTAGCTCAGTATCTGGTCTTCTGGCCAGGTGCCCCAGAGGGAATGAACAGAACAGGTAGTCATCAAGTGATCCATCCCCTGTCACCCATTCCCAGCTTCTGGCAAACAGAGGCTAGGGACACCATCCCTGTCCATCCTGGCTAATAGCCATTGATGGACTTATCCTCCATGAATGTATCTAGTTCTTTTTTGTTATAGTCTTGGCCTTCACAACATCCTCTGGCAAAGAGTTCCACAGGTTGACAGTGCGATGTGTGAAGAAATACTTCCTTTTGTTTGTTTTAAACCTGCTGCCTATTAATTTCATTTGGTGACCCCTAGTTCTTATGTTATGAGAAGGAGTAAATAACACTTCCTTATTTAATTTCTTCACACCAGTCATGATTTTATAGACCTCTATCATATCCCCTCTTAGCCATCTCTTTTCCAAGCTGAAAAGTCCTAATCTTATTAATCTCTCCTTATATGAAAGCTGTTCCATACCCCTAATCATTTTTGTTGCCCTTTTCTGAACCTTTTCCGATTCCAATATATCTTTTTTGAGATGGATGACCAGAACTGCATGCAGTATTTAAGATGTGGGCGTACCATGAATTTATATAGAAGCAAAATGATATTTTCTGTCTTATTAGCTATCTCTTTCTTAATGATTCCCAACATTCTGTTTGCTTTTTTGACTGCCGCTGCACATTAAGTGGGTGTTTCCAGGAACTATCCACAATGACTCCAAGATCTCTTTCTTGAGTGGTAACAGCTAATTTAGACCCCATCATTTTATATGTATAGTTGGGATTATGTTTTCCAATATGCATTACTTTGCATTTATCAACATTGAATTTCATCTGGCATTTTTGTTGCCCAGTCACCCAGTTTTGAGAGATCCCTTTGTAGCTCTTCGCAGCCTGTTTTGGTTTTAATTATCCTGAGTAGTTTTGTATCACATGCAAATTTTGCCACTTCACTGTTTACCCCTTTTTCCAGATCATTTATGAATATGTTGAATAGGACTGGTCCCAGTACAGACCCCTGGGGGACACCACTATTTTCCTCTCTCCATTCTGAAAACTGACCATTTATTCCTACCCTTTGTTTCCTATCTTTTAACCAGTTACCGATCCATGAGAGGACCTTCCCTTTTATCTCATGACTGCTTACTTTGCTTAAGAGCCTTTGGTGAGGGATCTTGTCAAAAAAAAACTAAGTACACTATATCCACTGGATCCCCCTTGTCCACATACCTGTTGACCCCCTCAAAGAATTCTACTAGATCAGTGAGGCATGATTTCCCTTCACAAAAACCATGTTGACTCTTCCCCAACAAATTATGTTCATCTATTTGTCTGACAATTTTGTTCTTAGTTTCAATCAGTTTGCAGAGTTCTGAAGTCAGGCTTACTGGCCTGTAATTGCCGGGATCACCTCTGGAGCCCTTTTTAAAAATTGGCATCACATTAGCTATCCTCCAGTTATGTGGTACAGAAGCTGATTTAAATGATAGGTTACAAACCACAGTTAGTAGTTCTGCAATTTTACATTTGAGTTCCTTCAGAACTCTTGGGTGAATACCATCTGGTCCTGGTGATTTATTACTGTTTAATTTATCAGTTTGTTCCCAAACCTCCTCTAATGACACCTCAATCTGGGACAGTTCCTCAGATTTGTCACCAAAAAAGAATGGCTCAGGTTTGGGAATCTCCCTCACATCTTTAGCCATGAAGACCGATGCAAAGAATTAATTTAGTTTCTCTGCAATGGCCTTATCATCCTTGAGTGCTCCTTTAACATCTCGATTGTCCAGTGGCCCCACTGGTAGTTTAGCAGACTTCCTGCTTCTGAGGTACTTAAATTTTTTTGCTATTACTTTTTGTCTTTGGCTAGCTGTTCTTCAAATTCTTTTTTGGCTTTCCTAATTATGTATTTGCACTTCATTTGCTAGAGTTTATGCTTCTTTCTATTTTCCTAACTAGGATTTAACTTCCACTTTTTAAAGGATGCCTTTTTGCCTCTAACTGCTTTGTTTTTTAGCCACAGGGGAACTTTTTTGGTTCTCTTACTATGTTTTTTAATTTGGGGTACACATTTAAGTTGAGCCTCTATTATGGTGTCTTTAAAAAGTTTCCATGCCGCTTGCAGGGATTTTACTTTTGGCACGGTGCCTTTTAATTTCTGTTTAACTGCTACATGTTGGGTTGCTGTGGAGTTTTCCCCGCCACAGGGATATTATATTTAATTATATTATGGTCTCTATTACCAAGCGGTCCAGCTATATTCACCTCTTGGACCAGATCCTGTGCTCCACTTAGGACTAAATCAAGAATTGCCTCTTCTCTTGTGGGTTCCAGGACTAGCTGCTTCAAGAAGCAGTCATTTAAGGTGTCAAGAAACTTTATCTCTGCATCCCATTCTGAGGTGACATGTATCCAGTCAATATGGGGATAGTTGAAATCCCCCATTATTATTGAGTTTTTTATTGTTATAGCCTCTCTAATCTCCCTGAGCATTTCACAGTCACTATCACCATCCTCGCTGAGTGGTTGGTAATATATCCCTGCTGCTATATTCTTATTCTTAGAGCATGGAATAGAGATTCTATGACACAGTTTGTTTCATTTGATTCTACACTTTCTTTCACATACAGTGCCATTGCCCCACCAGCACGACCTGTTCTGTTTTTCTGATATATTTTGTACCCTGGTATTACTGTGTCCCATTGATTAGCCTCATTCCACCAAGTTTCTGTGATGCCTATTATATCAATATCCTCATTTAATAAGAGGTACTTTCGTTCACCTATCTTATTATTTAGATTTCTAGCATTTGTATATAAGCACTTAAAAAACTTGTCACTTTTTAGCGGTCTGCCATTACATGATGTAATTGAATGGGACTCTTTTTCATTTGACTTTTTCTCATTATTGTACCTGTATTTTATCATCTTCCATCCTCTCCTCCTTCTAGGATGTAGAGAATCTCCATTAATAGATCCTCCTCTAAGGGATTCATAGATTCATAGATTCTAGGACTGGAAGGGACCTCGAGAGGTCATCGAGTCCAGTCCCCTGCCCGCATGGCAGGACCAAATACTGTCTAGACCATCCCTGATAGACATTTATCTAACCTACTGTTAAATATCTCCAGAGATGGAGATTCCACAACCTCCCTAGGCAATTTATTCCAGTGTTTAACCACCCTGACAGTTAGGAACTTTTTCCTAATGTCCAACCTAGACCTCCCTTGCTGCAGTTTAAGCCCATTGCTTCTTGTTCTATCCTTAGAGGCTAAGGTGAACAAGTTTTCTCCCTCCTCTTTATGACACCCTTTTAGATACCTGAAAACTGCTATCATGTCCCCTCTCAGTCTTCTCTTTTCCAAACTAAACAAACCCAATTCTTTCAGCCTTGCTTCATAGGTCATGTTCTCAAGACCTTTAATCATTCTTGTTGCTCTTCTCTGGACCCTTTCCAATTTCTCCACATCTTTCTTGAAATGCGGTGCCCAGAACTGGACACAATACTCCAGCTGAGGCCTAACCAGAGCAGAGTAGAGCGGAAGAATGACTTCTCGTGTCTTGCTCACAACACACCTGTTAATACATCCCAGAATCATGTTTGCTTTTTTTGCAACAGCATCACACTGTTGACTCATATTTAGCTTGTGGTCCACTATAACCCCTAGATCCCTTTCTGCCGCACTCCTTCCTAGACAGTCTCTTCCCATTCTGTATGTGTGAAACTGATTTTTTCTTCCTAAGTGGAGCACTTTGCATTTGTCTTTGTTAAACTTCATCCTGTTTAACTCAGACCATTTCTCCAATTTGTCCAGATCATTTTGAATTATGACCCTGTCCTCCAAAACAGTTGCAATCCCTCCCAGTTTGGTATCATCCGCAAACTTAATAAGCGTACTTTCTATGCCAATATCTAAGTTGTTAATGAAGATATTGAACAGAGCAGGTCCCAAAACAGACCCCTGCGGAACCCCACTCGTTATGCCTTTCCAGCAGGATTGGGAACCATTAATAACAACTCTCTGAGTACGGTTATCCAGCCAGTTATGCACCCACCTTATAGTAGCCCCATCTAAATTGTATTTGCCTAGTTTATCGATAAGAATATCATGCGAGACCGTATCAAATGCCTTACTAAAGTCTAGGTATACCACATCCACAGCTTCTCCCTTATCCACAAGACTCGTTATCCTATCGAAGAAAGCTATCAAATTGGTTTGACACGATTTGTTCTTTAAAATCCATGCTGGCTGTTCCCTATCACCTTACCACCTTCCAAGTGTTTGCAGATGATTTCCTTAATTACTTGCTCCATTATCTTCCCTGGCACAGAAGTTAAACTAACTGGTCTGTAGTTTCCTGGGTTGTTTTTATTTCCCTTTTTATAGATGGGCATTATATTTGCCCTTTTCCAGTCTTCTGGAATCTCTCCCGTCTCCCATGATTTTCCAAAGATAATAGCTAGAGGCTCAGATACCTCCTCTATTAGCTCCTTGAGTATTCTAGGATGCATTTCATCAGGCCCTGGTGACTTGCAGGCATCTAACTTTTCTAAGTGATTTTTAACTTGTTCTTTTTTTATTTTATCTGCTAAACCTACCCCCTTCCCATTAGCATTCACTATGTTAGGCATTCCTTCAGACTTCTCGGTGAAGACCGAAACAAAGAAGTCATTAAGCATCTCTGCCATTTCCAAGTTTCCTGTTACTGTTTCTCCCTCTTCACTAAGCAGTGGGCCTACCCTGTCTTTGGTCTTCCTCTTGCTTCTAATGTATTGATAAAAAGTCTTCTTGTTTCCCTTTATTCCCGTAGCTAGTTTGAGCTCATTTTGTGCCTTTCTAATCTTGCCCCTGCATTCCTGTGTTGTTTGCCTATATTCATCCTTTGTAATCTGTCCTAGTTTCCATTTTTTATATGACTCCTTTTTATTTTTTAGATCATGGGTCTGGGGGAAATTGCCCCACTTGCCCCCCCCCCTCGCCCTCTGGGCGGCCCTGTTAAAAACTGCTCTATGACCTTTTTAATTTCAAGTGCCAGCAATCTGGTTCATTTTGGTTTAGGTGGGGGCCCATCCTTCTTGTATAAGCTCCCCCATCCCAAAAATTTCCCCAGTTCCTAATAAATCTAAACCCCTCCTCCCTACACCATCGTCTCATCCATGAATGGAGACTCTGCAGTTCTGCCTGTCTAACTGGCCCTGCATGTGGAACTGAAAGCATTTCAGAGAATGCTACCATAGAAGTCCTGGACTTAAGTCTCATACCTAGCAGCCTAAATTTGGCCTCCAGGACTTCTCTCCGATCTTTCCCTATGTCATTGGTACCTACATGTACCACGACCACTAGCTCCTCCCCAGCACTATATATTAGTCTATGTAGGTGTCTCGAGAGATCCACAGCCTTTGCACCAGGCAAGTTACCATGCGTTTCTCCTGCTCATCACAAACCCAACTATCTATGTTTCTAATGGATGTAGGAGTAATAGGTACAAGGACAATAGTGCCTAGCAAATTATACCATGCTGCTAACTAAATGATTTGTTTTTTGTCAGATAAGGCTGTCATTATCCTCGAGTTTTCAAACCTGGTGCTAATCCTGCATCCCTTACTCATGAAAGTAGTTGCATTGACATCATTGGGACAATTTAGCTGAGTAAGGGGAATGAGATTTACCTAACTGTGAGGTTCAAGTTGAATGCTTCTACCTAAAGGCCCTGGTTCAGCGAATCACTTAAGCATGTGCTTAAATGCTTTACTGGATTGGTGCTATAATGGACAATAATGGGTTATGAATGGAATAATAATTATGGTTGAATGAAAATCTCAAATCCTTAATCTCTGTTCCGGTAATGGTTTATTTTATGCTGTATTTGTAATCTGATATACAATGGTATAATACTATACAGCAGTATGATGCTGAAAGTCAGACTGAGTCAAAGACTCTGAAACCTCTTTCATGGCTAAAAACAAACTAGGATTACACCATTATTAAGAGAAAACAAGCTAGTGTGTGTTAATTCATTACCAGGAAGGCAGCTATGCACAGTGTGGCTGAAAATAGGTGAAATTGCTACCTTTCAGAGTTTTCAGTGTGTTGATGTCATGTTGGATATGAGTTTCTCAAATCATTTTTTTTTTGCAGGCCAGGTATGGTGTAAGCTATATGTTTTCTGAGCATATAATTATGCATTCAGCCAGTAATTAAAAAGGCTGTTTCAGTTTTGAATAATAGTAAATCAGCAGTTTATTTCCTTGGCTTACCTGGAAAGAATTGATGCACCCTATTAAATTCCCCTGAGTGGGCTGTTCATTTCTACTCTCACTCATGAGTAGTGGCAGTTTTCCAACTGCGGTAAACAGAACAAAAATTATGATTTTAAGTAATCGCAGACAAATACTATATTTAGTGGGAACTGAAATCTCTATGGTTGGGAGAAAGTAACAGGGTCTCTGCTACAAAATTGTGACTTTTAAATGGTTGTATTCTTGTTTTTCCTACGCAATTTCCCCTTTAAATATTGCTACAGTCTAAGAAGCTCATATGCATTAATTGGAGAGGTTAGATTTGTACCTGCACACTTCATTAACAGCTGTTACTAATTAGTGGAGCTTAGTCACTGAGGAACCTGCTGGGGTTTGAGTAGAGTAGCTTTATATTTTTTTTCATGGCATTTAAGCACACAATACACTTGCGAGTCAAAGAGTTTCATGGGGGAGTGCTGAGGTTTAGAGCAATTAGCATATCCATGGTGGCTGTAAAGCAACAGCCCTGCAGTAGAGCAGGTGCAAAGGCTCACTGATCCAGTAGTTGCTCCTGGAGGGTTAATTCAGAGCAGCCTTCTGGAACTGAGCTGATGCAGTGGACAAGAGACTGTGGGGAGACTGGCATCGCTGCAGGCACTAGTCTCAAACAGTCCTTCCATTGATGGGGCTAGACTGTGCAATTTACACACAGCCCTGTGTAGGGAATGATGTTGAACCACATCACTTCTGAGGGTGCAATAGGAGGGATTTTTCCTCAGCAGACACAGGCTTTGCCTGAGCTGCTCAGGGTACACGGTGAGGCATACTTTCCATTAGGATAGTGCCGATTGTTCCTTTTGGCCTACTATCTTTGCTTGGTAGTACAAGCCCTTGGTCCATCTTCCGTCTCTCAGGAAATGCTATTGTGATCAGCCCTTATGCTGGCTTCACGGAGGCAGGAGGCATTTACTGCACACATCTATGCTGTGCTCCTATGAAAAGTCTGGTCACAATCTGGCTTGCAAAGTGCAAGGACTAGGATTGTGACTAGCTCCCCTGTCGGAGAGAGAGATGAAGGAGGAAGGCTTCTTGTGCCCTATCCTCTCTCTTGAGCACCTGCCTAGGACAAGTCACACACTCCTAGACTTCCAGGTTAATGTTAAGAATGTCTTCTGAGGTTATTTTTATAATGACATCTTAGTTCAGTGCAATTGGTAATATAACACTGGGGAGTTAATCAGAAGGTGCTATTCCACATGGTCTTGCTAGATCTGTCTGAATGTATAGGAGTTGGATCCTAGAGAAATGCTTACTGTGTGCTGTGGTGTGCTTCTTAAGGATGCTGAGCATGTCACCAGCTTAGTCTCCTTCTGATGAAGAACAAAAAGTAATAAACATTACAGGCAAAAGCTTTGTATTGCCATTTTATGAGAGTGATAGAGAAAAATTGATGTTTGTTCCAGATAGCAGTCTTACCGATTGCACGTGACTGCGGGGACAATTAAAACCAGAGATGATCAAGTAACTGAATTTCCCTAGTGACCCCAAAAAGTGCTGAAGACAACAACTGAGGAATTGGCATATCACTGGTATGCTGCCTCTATTAACAAAGGAAGTTCCAAAGATTTTTTTCCTCTGAACCTTTTGTAAAACTTGTGGGATCTATGTCTGCAGACAGGGTGGGCTAGAGACTGGTGAGTCTATTCATTTGTTTCCCCATTTGAATGAAGATGCTTTCTGTTTACTGTAAGCCAGTAACCAGAAGAGAAGCAACACCCCTGGGCATACAACTTACATGAAGAACATTCACTCTGCTGTATTTCAACTTTTGTTATTGAAAACTATAGTGAGCATATTGATGGTATAGGCGTCTTTAATTTACATAACTAACATTTGGAGGTGAAGTCTTTGTCAGAGAAGGATGGGACCCTTCCCTTAGGTGATGATCTAAAAATATTTCCCATTTGGTACAATCTGGTTATTCCAAAGACAAAAAACAAACAAACAAAAAAAACACCTTGCTTTTCAGAAGTATTTTTCTGAGCCCCAGAAATAAGTGATCTCTGGCAGAGATGATTTTAGCAGTATCCAGAGAGGACAGAGTTGCATCAGAGGCAGGAAAAAAAGCTCCAATACATAGTCAGGACCTTACCAATAATAATTCCTCATTTCTCAGCGTGCCTACAGAATTTTAACAAAGGGTTTCTAGGAGCCCCTGAGATCCCCCTCCAGCACATTGCTGCTGACAGGCCACTGCTGTATTAGGATCTCATTAGCATGCACAATTGCTGCCACAGAATGGAGGAGGAGAAGAAACACTGCAAACAAAGAGGTGATATAATGAGAACAAGAAGGAAAATAGGCATCTAATCTGTGATGTGTCTGTCAAAGGAATTGCCTCTCAAACCACTCCTAGCATTTGGCCTTTGGTATGCTGCACGCATGGATCAGCTGCCTCACATGTACACCAATGCATATCAGGCACACCAGTGTTCTCTCACTAGATTGTTTGTTTTTTTGGATCAAGCCGTCAGTCTGCTCCATCCTCTTGACACCACTAAGAGCTGGGAAGCTGCTGGTTTACCCAGCTGGAAGATTTGGGAGTCCCAGTTGGTGTGCAACCAGCCAGCAACCCTCTCCTTCGGCATCCACTGTGAGCCCCTAAGCACCCCTGTATTCACACCCTATACGCTAACTCAATGATGTGTGTACAAATTATGCTTTGTAAGGCATCATTTGAAAATTAATGACCATTAATATCATTGTAAAATGCATGTGATAATCTTTTATGTGAAGTTATGAGTTCTCTCTGCATAATGTTACTAGAACATGCTTAAGAAAGACAACATAGCCTAAGTAAAGGTGATAAACAGGTCCATCCTAGACAAAGGAATGTGCGTTTATCTCAATTTACATAAACATAAATAACACTATCCTGCAAAGCAGCAGGTGTTGTCTTGAACCTGAACTCAAGAGACAGAGAATAAACATGGCTCCTGCACCACTGAGAAACACAGGAGACTGAATCTCCAGGAGGCCTTTCTAACTTTGAGAACAAAGACAATTCTTTGGGAATATGAGGGACATAGAGAGAATCCATCTTTATCTTTCATATAAGATGACAAGGGAAACCAGCACTTTGTACTTATGTGAAAGATTCGGACTGAGAAAGAGTCAGTCATGCTGGACAAAGAATAATTGGAGAAAGAAACCATCTTAAACAAAGACAATACCTTGCTAGATTCAGTTTCAGACTTTTAGATGTGTCTGTCACATTATTTCTTTTACTTGGCATCACTTCACCTATGTCCTGTTGTTAATAAACTTGTTTTATTTGAATCTAAACCAACCCAGTGCTGTGTTTGAATTGAAGAAATTGTGAACTCCAGTTAATGTGGCAAGCTGCTGGGTATTGTCTCTTCAAAGGAACAACTGAACCGTATTCTGTCTCAGTGGTCCTGGAGAGGGCTGGACATTTCAGGGCAGATGGTTTTGGGGGAATTTGGGACTTGGAGGTATGTTGAGGTCACTTGGCTAGTAGTAAGCCAGGCTGATGGAGACCAGAGTGTGGCTGTGGTGTAACAAGCAGAGAACCAGCATCTCCTCTGACATCCATAGACCCTCTTCCAGGATAGAAGCAGCATGAGCTAGCCTGGTGGAAAATACTGCCACACTTTAGGGGATGATAAGATCTTCACCTATTTTATAGCACTTACAAATGTCAAGTGTTTCCATATTGGAAATACTTATATTTCCCTTTTCTAAAATATCTTTATTTCCGGGGCTTTTAAAATTATGTAAAGGTAACATACCATTAGCTTCTCCAAAGATGTTTGCTTTTATATTAATAATTCTTCAGAGAGAAAACATTTTTCTGATTGATTTATAATATGACTCCTGCCTCCTAATGTGATCTTTAGAACATTTAAAAGCAATATCAACCCATCATCAATTATTTCTGTAGAACATTGCCATATGATCATTGCAAACACACCGGCTGCTTTGTGGCTCCTTCATTGACATTTCAAGCATAGGAACGTTACAGAATCCAGATAATACCATTCCAATAGTAAATTTATTCCTTGTAGCATTTTCCCCGATTTTTCTAACAGCAACAACATTGCAAATAAAAAATAACTTTCACCTCAGATAGCTGCTGACCTTTTTGCCATGAAGGCAAACTTCCTTTTCAGAGTTGAAAAAGTGAATTGAGTGCTCATGAAATGTGTATGATTGACTGCCTTGGAAACCAAACTCCTGTAACCACAGAGGAGATGCATCAGCAATGAAAACGTCCCCATTATCACCTTGCCTCAACCTGACCTGGAGCGACAGTCTCTGTGGAACAGAGAGAGAGAGGCTCATTTTCCATTCTGGTTCATTTCCTCAGTCTCTCTGCTGAAATTGCCAGGAAGGATGGCCTCTAGCGGCAGTTCTGATAGGTCAAAGATTCCCATTGACTGCAATGGGCCTTTGGCCGGGCCTGAACAGCTACAATGGTCACCCATAAAACCTTTACAGCTTTTCCTTTGTAGGTAAATAATGATACTGTACTATTTGTGATACTCTCAATGCTCAGTACAGTGGGTGCAGTTCAAGTTCACTCCATTTTGAGTGATCAGATTCTAAATACTATAGTTAACATTGGGAATAACTCTGGAACTGTGTACATCTTTAAATCAGAATGAACTTTGAAAATTCACTATACTAACTATAGTGAACACTTAAAAATACTGTGAATAATGGGGTAATGTTATGAGGGCTGTGTCGACACTTCAGACTATTTCCAACACAACTATGTCAGTGAGGGATGTGATCTCTAAGTGACATAACTGTGCTGACACAAGCACCTAATGTAGACACAGTTATATTGGCAGAACTGCACTTCTAGGGGCATAGGTACATTCAGTTTTGTTGAAGAGTTGTGGAATAAGCTATACCAGTAAAAAGTGTAGATTTGCCGGTATAGTTACGGCCACGCTAGGTGCACTTTGCTTTAACATACAGGTATTTCTATACAAGTAAAGAGTGAATAGTGTAGACATAGCCTAAGGGCTGGTCCACACTACCCGCCTGATTCGGCGGTGTAAAAGGTTCGTGCCGGGGCTCGACCCTCCGGGGCAGGAGGGGAGCCACACCGACTCCCTGTCCACGAAACAAATAGCCGGTTAGCTCAGGTTCAGGCCCTTCGGTGCAGGGCTGAGTAATCCACAGACAGTTCCGTAGCCCAGGCCCTCTGGTGCAGGGGGGGCTGGGGAAGTCAGCAGTTCAGCAGCCCAGGCCCTCGGATGCAGGGGGGGGCTGGGGCGATAAACAGTTCAGCAGCCCAGGCCCTCGGATGCAGGGGGGCTGGGGCAATAAACAGTTCAGCAGCCCAGGCCCTCTGGTGCAGGGGGGCTGGGGCAATAGCAGTTCAACAGCTCAGGCCCTCTGGTGCAGGGGGGCTGGGGCAATAGCAGTTCAACAGCCCAGGCCCTCTGGTGCAGGGGGGCTGGGGCAATAGCAGTTCAACAGCCCAGGCCCTCTGGTGCAGGGGGGCTGGGCAAATACACAGTTCAGTAGCCCAGGCCCTCTGGTGCAGGGGGGC
>NW_020664498.1:2358245-2403113 GCF_002925995.2 Terrapene triunguis | reverse complement strand
TCGCCCAGGCCCTCTGGTGCAGGGGGCTGGGGAAATACACAGTTCAATCGCCCAGGCCCTCTGGTGCAGGGGGCTGGGGAAATAAGCAGTTCAATCGCCCAGGCCCTCTGGTCCAGGGGGCTGGGGAAATACACAGTTCAGTAGCCCAGGCCCTCTGGTGCAGGGGGGCTGGGGAAATAAGCAGTTCAATTAGGGAAGGCCCAGGCCCTGGCTCAGGGCGGGGCACACACAGCTAGGGAGCTCAGGCTCCCTTGCCCAGGGGCTGAGCAACACTCACTCGGGGTAAGCCCTGGCGGCGAGACCAGAGCGTTGGGTGAGGGGGAAGCCTGCCACCCGTGTGTGGGGGTGGCAGGGGGGAACGCAGGCCCACCCACTCCACTGCGTTCCAGCCCGGGGCCCTAACAGCGGTTACTGCCGCTGCCGGTCAGTGGGGTATCCTGACCGAAACACACTGACATGGGTTCGCATGCCTCGACAGCCTGACCGGGGTCGGCTACCCCCGGGCTACTTCCAATTTCCCCCTCAGGGCCTACCTCGTCCGCGGCACCGGGCAGGGTCCAGTCCACCAGCATAGGCTCCTCCCGGCCGGGGCTTGGTGGCAGGTCCGGCAGCTCCGTCGGGAAGTCCGGCCAGTTGTACTCGGGCGGTTCCTCCGGGTAACAGCAGGGCCGAAGGGGTTCTGGTGCGGTCTCACCTTTGGGGTCGCTGTGGGGGGGTTCCAAGGGCTCCCCCCAATGACGGGAACGGACGGGCTCCGGCGGCTCTTCCTCGTAGTGAGCCCGGGGCAGTTCCGGCCAGCTAGGCGAATATCCTCGGGCCTCAGAGGTATCCTGGTCGGGAGCTCTTGGCCGCACGTCTGCTCCCTGCGGTGGCCGGGACCTGACTGAGCTCTGGCGGCCAGGCTTTATACTTCCTGTCCCGCCCCTTGACTTCCGGGGGGCGGGGACAGGTGGCGGTGGCTCCGCCCACTCTGATGTCTGCACCCGTGCTCCCTCCTCTGGGCAGGAGGGGAGCCACACCGAGTCACTACAGGCGGGTAGAGATCGATCTTCTGGGATCGATTTATCGCGTCTCATCTGGACGCGATAGATCGATCCCAGAAGCGCTCCCCCGTCGACTGCGGAACTCCTGCTCGCCGAGAGGAGGAAGCGCTGTCGACGGGGGAGCCTGCCTGCGCCGCGTGGACCCGAAGTAAGTAAATTTAGTTCGATCTAGGAAACGTCGACTTCAGCTACGCTATTCTCGTAGCTGAAGTTGCGTTTCCTAGATCGATCCCCCGCCCCAGTGTGGACCTGCCCTAAGTTGCTAAGGTAGCAACTTTAGATGCTACCACAGTAGTGCTCTAAGTCATTTGGTATAGGCCACCAAACAACTGTCAATAATTTAAGATCATCATATACTTAGGTTGAAGTTCTGGCCCCATTTGAGTCAGAGTTGTTGCCATTGACTTGAATGTGGCCAGAATTTCACATCTGGATGGGAGTTTAGCCACTGGTCTAGAAATAAGAGACTTCAAATTCCCTGAGCCATCCAGTTCTCCACATTCAGCATCCAGAACTGGTGAAGAATATTAGTTGGAAGATGGTGGACCCAATACTGTACATGATTTCATTTTTTTCATGGATACCTTTCTACAAAAGTGGGGGGTTCTTTGAGGACAGAATATGGCCCTTGATTTGAAATCAGTGTTCAGTCAAGGGAGCTTGTGGAGTTTTGAGGTTTTGCAAATGTCTTAGACTATCTTTTGGGTTTGGAAGGTTCACAACCTATTTGAATTTCCAACTTTTTAAACCTGGAAAGAAAAACTCCTGGGCTAAATTGAAAGGATGATATGGGTTAAAAAAAAACCTAGAGGAGGGGAAGGCTCACCTTGTTGGGCTAGATGCAAGATTTCTCAATGTGGGGGCATGAATAGACATCAGAACCACTCAATCCTTCCATATTGCTAAATGAGAGGAGTATAGAAAATGGTGAGAAGCATTGAGGTCCCCCCCTCCAAAAGTAGGCTTTCATCAGAGGAATCCTATCTCCATTAAAAATACTGGGCCAAATATTGCATTCCTTAATCAAACTACTCTCAATGGAATTGATGGAAGCTTTGTTGTGCAGTATGCTTAATAAAAGTTCTGCAGATTAAGGGCTGTAGATTTAGGTCTTTTGAATTTGATTACCAAGCTGCTTCATTTTTTACTAGGATATTTACTCTCTCCCTATGTGCACTTTTTTTTAGCTGAATACCTCGAGTGAAGATCAATGCCCTCTTCTACTAACAGTGACTTTAGTGGAACTACAGACCTTTACACCAGCTGGCCCAGTAATTTTGAACAGTGCTGAGAAAAACTTTTACAGTTTTTCTCCCAAGTACTGGTAATTGCTAGAGAAACCCTCTGTTATGGCTGTGACTAGTTTTTATTTTTGTAATAGTTTTCTGTGTGCATTTGACTGGACACTTGACACCTCTTATTGTGAAAATTTCCATACAATAATAATACTCCCCCCCCATGCTGCGGGTGCCACAGATCAAAGGCTGCACTAATGAGGAGTCTTGACACTAGGCAAACAAGCCCTTTCTGAAAGAATCGTTACAATGTGTTATAGATATAATCTGAAAAACATGTAACAAGAAAAAGACATGGATTATTAACAATATGGTGATTGGATGGTTCAAAGGAATGAGGTGATAATGAGAAGGAGGTTGTAGGAACTGATTAATATAAAATAGCAACATGGATTCATCGGTTATAAGGCCAGAAGGGATTACCATCTAGTCTGACCTCTGGTATGAAACATGCCATAGAATTTCACGCCAGAAGTCCTGCATCAAGGCCAACACCTTTGGTTGAACAAGAGCATCGATTTCAGAAAGACTTCACACCTTGTTTTAAAGACTACAAATGATGGAGAATTTACTTCATCTTCTGGCAATCTGTGCTAATGGGCAGTTATTTTTACTGTTAAAAAATTGTCTTATTTCCAGTTTGAGCTCTGCTGACGTCAACTTCCAGCCACTGGATCTTATTATGCATTTGAGCTTGTCCACACTTAAAATGCTACAGTGGCACAGCTGTGCTGCTATAGTTGAGTTGCTGTAGCGCTTCAGTGTAGATGCTACCTACACTGATGTGAGGTGTTCTCCATTGGTGTAGGTAATCCATCTCCCCAAGAGGCAGTAGTTAGCTCAATGGAAGAATTCTTCTGTCGACCTAGCGCTGTCTACATGGAGACTTAGGTAGGCTAATGCCATCGCTCGGGGTGTGAATTTTTCACACCCCTGACCAACATAGTTAAACTGACTTACTTTTCCAGTGTAGACCAGGCCTTTGTTTACTAGATTAACCCCTGCCCCTCTCCCCACACACACACCAGTATCAGATAACAGACAACACTGTGCAACAATGTAGTACAGGATGTGAGAGAAAATATATCCAACTAAAACCTGACAATAAAACTTTCTAGCAATAATTCTTTCTGAGCAATTTGGTTGATTTTTTTGGATGAGGTTTCTTTTTGGAACATTACTTTTAAGGAATTACAGTTAAGGAACACTTTCTATGCATGATGCCATATGACATCATAGAAAAGCGGGATTCACTATTCCATTAGAGGCAAAGCAATCAACTCAAACCTCCCTTAGATTTGGCAGTGAGATTTTTATCTGATGTCCTTGAGTGTCCCCTCTTGTATAGCAGTGCTGTACCCCACTGTGTGGGTCACATCCTCAGCTGATGTAAATCAAAGTACTATTGAAGCCAATGAAGGTATGCTAAGTTACACAAGCGGAGGTTGTGGCCCAGAGTGTATTTTTAACAATAAAGGAAGAGTCTCTTAGTTAAGGAATTCTGTGCCTGGTTCTCTGTTGCCCTGACCTTCTGCAGTCATTTGGCCAATGCAAAGTGGGTGTAGATCACTACAGAATCATAATGGTAGTGTTTTACACTCACTTTGCACTGCTTTCCACACACTTTATACTCAATTTTGTATTGATGTAAATGACTGCACAAGACTCAACACAATGAGGAACCAGAGACTGCTTTTACAACCCTACTGTATATATTCACTTCCAGTTAAATAACGATGACCCCAGAATGTACGGTTATAGGAGTGTTACCATTGACTAAAGTGGGACAAGGACCTAACCCTGTGACTTTAAAGTTTATGGCATTTATCCATGTATACCAAGAAGAGGCTGGATACCTAGGCCTAGTCTGCAGCACAAGCCTGATTGTCTTTGGGTGTAAGTCTTTTGACTTCAGTGGTATTACTCCTCATTTACTCCAGTATAAGGGGAAGAAAATCTGGCCCTGCACTTTCTGTGGGATTATTACCAATGCTTTCTAGACCAGCTCGTCTTGTCCAAATTAGGCTTTTACCCCAGAACTTCCTACTGGTGCTAGCATCTGTTCAGTGGGAGCAATGATGGGAATACTGTTGCAGACAAGATGCTGGGGTTTTTACCACAGTGCTGTTTACACTTGGGGTTAAATTTTCAAAAGAGCTTAAGTCCCATTTTCAAAAAGGATTTAGGCACTCAGGACCAAATTCTCAAAGATATTAAGGAGCCTGGGAGTTAGGTGCCTAAATACCTTTGAGGAGCTGAGTCTTACAGTTTATGTCCCATTGACTTTCAATCAGACTAACGGCTGGTCTACACTACACAGTTAGGTTGACATCAGGCAGTTTATGTCAACCTAGTTATGTCAGTGTCTACACTACAGTCTTCCTCCCACCCTAGTACACCAACATCATAACTCCACCTCCACAAGAGGCATAAGGTTTATGTAGGTGTAATTAGGGTCATGCAGGAGCCGTGAAATTGACAGGAAAGCCAGGCAGCTAGAGCCCTGCTGCCCCCTGTTCCCCTGGAGAGCTGGGTGGCTGGACCATGCTCCTGACTGGGGGCTAGGGCAAGAAGGCCAGAGGGCTTCCCTCTGCTTGCTCCTGGCTGGAAGTTGGGGCGAGAAGCTCGGTGAGCTGTGAAATAGACAAGGCTGCCAGGTTCCAGGCGGGGAGTGGGTGGAGGCCAGGGCAGCTGGACCACAGTCCCTGGGGTTGAGAAGCCCCGGGCGGCTTCCTCCCAGCTCCCAGCGGGGAATGGGGAGGGGTGAGAAGCCCTGGGCAGGTGGCTTCTCCCTGGCTCCCAGCAGGGAGCACTGGGGGGGGGGGGGGGGGGGGGGCGGGGGGGGGCCGGGGGGCCCGGGGGGGTGGGGGGCCCCCGGGGCGGGGCGGGGCGGGGGGGGGGGGGGGGGGAGGGCAACCTGCTGGGATCCCAGGAGCCTGTGGGGCAGCCAGGCTCCTGGCAGGGAGCTGCCAGCAGAGTTGAGAGACCGGGATCTCAGCTCCCCACAGTGGCCCTCTTAGGTCAGTGGAAGCACTCCTGGTGAGGACATGCACGACCGACCCCAGGAAGGTAGTGTGGACATGCACCACCTTAGTAAATACTGTGGTGGCTGTATGTATTAGGTTGACTTAGGTTTGTAGTGCCTAAGTCACTTTTGAAAATGGGGCTTAGGCTCTTAAACCACTTCAGTGTTTTTTGAAAATCTTATCCTTGTTCTGAGCAGTGCTACCACTGATAGAGCTGAACCGGTGGCAGCAAAACTGGGGAAAGTAGGAGAAAAGACTTAGTGGAAACATAGCTCTGGTGTGTCCGGGACAAATGGTCAGGTTAAAAAAATAGACTAATAAAACAAAAAGAGGAATGATTACCCTTAAATCAAGCAACACCATAAAGATACCATTAAGAAATATAAATCACAGCTAATATGAACTCTTGTTGGGGAGGGAGGGATTGAATACAGCCAAACACACAAATAAAAATGTTTATCATCATGGCAAACTTTATGAACTGTTTCTTCCTTCTTTTCTTTTATAACAAAAGTGCCTTTTTTGCTCACTGTGCAGTGTGTTCCCGTTAACGTCCAGGACTCTAATCCTGTTGCAGAATTTCTAATCTCCTTCTTGAAGAAGTTTCTTTGTCTAACAATGATTGCTTTAAGAAGTACAAAACTCCCTAATTTTTCCCATTTTCTCTGATTGGTTGCTATCTCCTCCCTCACAAATACAAGGTCCTGGATTTAGCTGAACTGGATAATTAATCCAGAGATAAGAGTGAGGTAATCCTCACTTCAGGTCACTTTTTCTATTAGGTATTGAAAGTAAACTACTGAGTGCCTGATTTTATCTAGAAAGTGAAAAATTAGTGGTAAGCAACAAGTATACAGTTCTTTACCCCAGTGTTATTGTTCTGGTTATATATAATACATTGACCTACACCTATGAAAAGAAAAAGAGCAGTGATTGAGATCCTAAAATCTCTCTTTCTCTGTCTTTTTACAACATTTGTAGTCTGCCTGCCTGTCACTTAATGATGTTATTTCACACATTGTTAATATATAAATTAATAGAAATCAGTGAAAATACAATATATGGCCCTGATCCTACAAAGACTTATGCATGTGCATAAGTTTACATGCATGAAATTGCCTTCAGTGGGACTGTTCATCTGTGAAGCTAAGCATGTGCATAAATCTTTGCAGGACTGAGGCTATCATTACCTGCATGTGAATAGCAAAAGAATTAGTCATGATTCGTGCTGTTGCATTAAAGACTAAAGTCAGGCATAACAAATACATCTGTGTGCACCTGTTTCAGATATAGAATCAGTGCCAAATTTACTGAGCATTTAAAAATGAATAATGAAAGCTCCACATTTATATATAACTCTGTGTTCATTTGGATCTCGAATCACTTTACACAGTCAGGCCCAAACTGAGACCTGTGGTAAGCATGTGCAGGGGGAATTGTACCAAGACACACCAGGGATGAAATTGGTCCCCATCATCTCTCTTTTTGTCTTGCTATCCTACCTATCTAATGTTGGAAAACAAAGGCTGCCTAACAGGGGTGTTATTCATGCCCTTGAGGGGGAAAAAAATAAGCAAGCGCCTGGGATCCCAATAGTTCCAAGTTCAGGGAGGCTGTTTAATTTACAGTCTCCCACAAATGGTTAAAAATTCCCAGGAGATGGCTTCCCTTTATTCTCGATCTTGTGCTTTCATTTCTGAAGGTTTACTGAAATAAGCTAAGAATGAAATACCACCTGCTCCTACCAGATGGTAAGTTAGAGGGACTTTATCAGATGCTGAAGCTGCCTCAGTGTTTCATATATACAAGAACAGGGGATGATCAGTTGTACTCCCGATCTTCTCCCTTCCACACTAATGTTCCACAGCGGTTCAGCGGCCACAAAGCTCAGCAAATGATCTGGCATTCATTTCCCGAGCCAAGTCAATAATAGAACATCAGGGTAAAAGGCTTCTTTGGTGCCCAGTCTCTCAGTTTGATGCATATAAATCTTCATGGATATGAGAGTTTTCGTTCTACTAGGACAAATCCTTATGTTGCGTATCATTTCTATTCCTTTCTCTTCACTGGTATATGGAATAGCTTTAGACACTTTAGATTATTAGCAGTGATCACACTTTGCTGGAAGGCTTGTGTTTCCAGTACCTTGTTTGAAGAAATACTTACTTTGTAACATTCCCATTCCTCTCCCCATCCATCATGTTGTACGGCACTAATCTGTTATTGCGAGGGAGTTCATACCCTATATAGCTCTTGGGTGCAATTACAGCTCCCATGCCTGGTTCACTGGCAAATATTTTGCTCACTGGACTGCCATTTGTGTTAGGAAATAAATAATGGGTAGAGCTGGGCAAGTCGTGAGCAAATTAGTAGATTCCATATTGTATTTGAGGGTGTACCGTTTTTATTAGCTTCTCTGTATACATTTGTGCATGTGATTTTGTTGTTGTTCATATGAATGTTTGGACTGGAGACTGTATTTGGGCACCTTTACTTGTTTACTTACTGTAGGAGGCATATTTGCTCAGGAAGTGCTCAACTGGAAATCCTGTAGAAATATTTCTGGGGAGTGAAGGAAGTAAACAGATTGTCTAGGAGAGAAATCATCTGATATGTACAACATAAATACATTCATCCATCCTCCAATCAGAAAAAGGAAACATTAGATCATCAGTCATTCAGAAGAGTATATTTTGAATGTTGAACCCCCAAAGGGTCTGATCCAAGCCTGTTGAAATCATTAGGAATTTTCCCTTGACTTCATTGGACTTTGGATCAGGCTCAAGTGAATAGTCTGAGAACAACCCATAGTCTGAAATGCATTCAGAATATTTTTGAATAACAAATTCCTAAATACCATGATGTAATATGGAGAGCTCACAAAAAGAAAAAGGGCTAGGTTTATTGAATGAAATATTTGCCCCAGAGAGTTCAAATTACCCTAAATAACAGCCAATCTTCTTTTGTGGAGGCATCTTACATCCCTATACCTCTTATTATAGAAACCATGGGGCAGATCTTTACTAGTGTAAATTGTCATAGTGCCGTTGAAGTCAGTGACTGATGGTTTACATAAGCTGAGAATCTACCCCATATACTGATGATGTGGAAGTTCCATGCCATAGAAGAGGAAGGAATCATGCATTAGACATATGCAACCCTCCTGACTGTGCCTTCTTTATTTACTCAAGGGTGGCTGTGTTGGGGTCCACTAGGCATAGCTACCAGGTAACTCGGGAGAGCGGAAGGCCAAAGTGTCGATGAAACTCTTTTGCTCTGGGCCTATCTGAACCCCAAACTCCATCTTGTGAACTCTCACCTACTTCTGTGCTAACTGCTTACATGCTGAAGCAGAAATGTAAGGGTCAACTTTTCTCTAGCATACAGCTGCTGTTTTGCTCAGATTGCTGTAAACAGGCCTTGCAAGGTCAAAAGATAAGCAGACGAATGGGAACTTTTCTAATTGTAACTGCTAGAGATGGGAGGGGTGGGAGGGGTAAGAGGGAGTAACAGAACAAAGGCTTACACAGAAACAGTTTTGAGTATAAAAGGTAAAAGTTATTTGTATTTGTTGCACTGGATTTGAGACATGCTGGTCTCCTAGTGCCATTTCAGAGCTCTGAAATAAACTTGGCTTGCTTTCTCCCCTCGGTGTCTTCATTGGTGCTAAGCACACCGGGCCACGGACCATTGTTGTCCCCTCGAGCCCCTTGAGCGGCCAACAGCTGCTTTGCCCATTCAAAATATGCTATGCTATTTGGAGAGTCATTCAGGATGTTTTCAGAAAATGAACAGCTCAAAATAAAACTTAGGAGTTTCCATCAAGAAGCCAAAGACCATTTAAAAAAAATGAAAATGAAATGACAATGGAAATGCAAATGTTTCTATATTAAATGATGACTCTGTTATCATGTATGTCATATAAATGTTTACATTTTATTTTAATTCACCATCATGTTTAACAAATTAAATATAAGAAGGTGACTCCTAGCAAGATCTGTTGAAAGCATTATGAAGTGATCTTCATTAAAGGTAATATTCTCCTCTCCTGTGCAGTTCTCCTGATTGGCTGCAGTTCTCTGCTCTTGAGCAGCACAGAGGACATCAGTGTGAATTCTTCCCTGCCTGCAATGTAGGTTTTGCTGTGTAAATTGCTTTGGTGGAGGAGAGCATCACAGGATGGGATGAGTTTCCAGATGAGCATTTTTCAGGCATAGAAGAACTACTCACACAGAGTAAAACACCAGAATATTTCAATGAAGCACTCAAAGATCTCAAGTAGAGATCAGTCTTATTGATCTTGTGGGAGAATATGGCTTTTAGGGGAAACAGCTACATTTCTAATGGTTCTGCTCAGAAAAAAAAATAGAGCCTGGTTCCAGTTCAGGGGATTAAATCCTAGCCTCACTGAAGTCAAAGCTCCCACTGATTTCAATGGAACCAGGATTTCACTACAACTGCTTATCCAAACATTATCTGAACCTTTTGGGCTGCCAAAACAGTCTGTGAACCTTGCAAGAACAGAGTTTCTTCTCACATTTCTGCTCTTCCTCTGCTACTCCTTGGTAGATCCCAGAAAGACACAAAAGTGAAGGGGGGAAAAAAAGCATCAGCCTCTTTTTAGAACCTCCAGGGAAGTCTTGTTTCAGTTCTCTGTGTGTTTTATATTATCTATATTAGATTGATCCTCCCCAACACTGACTATTTTAAAATGCTTAATGAGGTTAGCGTTGCCTCTTGACATTTAACACTCCATTGCTGTTTGTTTGTTTTATTTTAGAGCTCATGAACCTACTAGACTGATAATTCTGAAGACTAATGTTGTCTTGTCAGCCACGCAAAGGATAAAGAAAAGGGTTGTCCGTGTGTGTGGCTGCCATACTGCTTTATCCGTGTGCACCAAACTGATCTGGAGAGACCACTTCTAGGGGTCAAAGGGTAATTCAGTCCTTCTACTACCCATTCAGTCCTTCCACTTCCTGCTGAGTCTGCCAACAAAGTTCCCATTAGCGGTGGGTTTTGTGATGTAGATGCTTAGGCACAGATTTCTAAAGCTATTTAGGCGTTGCTGTACTCAGTGGCACAATACTTAACTCATATCCGTTGGACAGTCAATGGGATTTAGACTCCTAAGTTTCTAAATCCCTTTTGAAAATGAGATTTAGGTCCCTGAGTCAGTGAGGCTTTGTGACACTGAGTGCAGCAATGCCCCAAACCTGAATCCTCAAAGGTATTTAGGCACCTAATGCCCATTGAAATCAGTGGGAGTGAGGTGCCTAAATTTCTGAGAATCTGAGTCTCATAGATGAAGAGCAGAACCAAGGCCACCAACACAGCCCTGAGATGTTGTGACCTTTGGGGCTCCATCAACCTGGGCTGGATTCAAACTAGGCTCCTAGATGTGAAAGGCTGCTTCAGCCAATCCCCTACACCATCCAGCTCCCATTTTTTTTCTTGTTTCTACATTATATAAAAATGGGGATGGAGAGGAGAAGAAAAATATATAGCAGAAGGGATGAAAAACAGAGGTAAAGCATAAATAAAAGCATCTCGTATTCAAATGAATAATTTGCTTGCCCTAGAGCTCAGGTACATTTTAGAAATAAAAGCTCATCTAACACTTTTTTTACTGGAGTAATAGAAAAAAGTAACATAGTTCATTCCATACCAGTTCAAGACATGATATTCTCCCCCTCTTCACCCGCAAGGAACTCCTTAAACTTTCAAAAGCAGGAGTAAAATTACCTCATGGTGATCTCATTTTTTTTCTCTGCATGAGATTATGAAGTTTCTAATCCAGGCTTTTATCTTGAATCCACAATTATAATGTCAAGATTGAATAATCTGCCTTTATCTCCAGGGTGACAGCTATGTAGAGACTTCAAAAGGGACAGTTTTGCCAGCATCTAAGGGCTCTTGTTAATTACTATATCGTGAAGAAAAGTGAAATGGAGGAGGAAGAAAAATGGTATTTCTCTTTGTCAGCCATGTAAAAATATCAATGATGAAGCAGCACATCTTGAGTATTTTAACAATGCATTTAACTGAGATCAAGGCTATTCCCATCATGGTATGAGTTACCATAATAATGTGCTCTAGAAACTATACTATAGAGAGATCTATATCTACATTGCTGGATGGCTCAGGGGATGGCTAATAGGTTCATAAGCATTTTACTTTCACTTTGCCAGTTCAAATCCAGCTCAGGTAAATTATCATCTATTTGTATAACATCAACAGTGTTGTTTGTGTGGGTGTGGGTATGGGAGGGGGTGTTCACTCCACCCCTCACCTGAAAGGGTTAAGGTAGATAGGAAGGGGCTAATTAACCTGATAGGCTGCACCTGAGGGAAAATTAGTCTGTCTAGGCAAGCCCTAATAGAAGATGAAGCCCAGCTGGACAGGAACAGGCTGAGCTGGTCTAAAACTAAGAAGCTGGGAACGGAGGGGTCTGTAGTGTAGATATCTGTAATCATTTCTAGCTTTAGAGAAGGAAAGGAGGAAGTAAGGGAGAGACTAGAAGCCCTGGGGAAAACCTGTACCCAGATGAGGGTGGAAAAAGAGCCTGATAGAGGCAAAGTGTAAAGCAGCCCAGGGAAACAGTAGCAGGGTTTGGGACAGTGCAGACCTTGGTTTCTGGTTGTAGGGTCCCTGCACTGGGGAAGTGGTACAGACCAGGCAGAGGAGCCAGAAGACTGCCTAGGACAGTTGTCCAGTGGGATAGTGGTGCCCCTGTGCGGGAGGATTATAGTGACTTTGCTGGACAGGCAAGCCATGAAGAGAGACCACATGAACCTCAGAGAGAGAGACATGGCAAGAACAAGCAGTAGAAGGGGGCATTGGACCTGGAAGGAGCTAATCCCCAGAACAGCTAGAAGCAGGTGCCATAGCAGTGCCTTACAAACGGGTATGAATACAAAGTCTCTCTGCCCCAAAGAGCTTAAAAACTGGGGTTGCTTCTCCAGTGATTTATGCATGTAACCAGCTTTACACCCTGAGACTTACTGTCACAAGGGACTCCTTGTAGTGTGTTAAATTAAGTGTGTGTGTGTGTGTGTGTGTGTGTGTGTGTGTAAAGCTTTGCAGGATCAAAGATTAAGGCTTAAATCCTGCAGGCAACAGAAGTTCAGCATCATGATGCTCATTGCAGTCAGGATCCAAGAGTGAAACGGTTTGAAATGTGGGATGGACAAAATCCTCCTTGAGATCTACTGTCTTTATGCACTTTGAAAAGTGGTATTAGTTTTGATTAAGCACAGATTTGACCATCTGAAACTTGCACCTTGGGGGCACACAGTAGAAAATGTTAGGACTACAGATACTTTTATACAGATGCACTGCACATGTATGCATGCAGCAAGTCAAGTGTGAGTCCCCTTGTTCACCTTCCATGCACAGACAGTCCAATTGAATTCAGTGGTACCATTCAGATCTGTAAATTGAGCAGGATTTGGTCTATAGGTTATAAGCTTCACAAGCTCAAATGCTCCGTAGCAAGGAACTCCACTGATCAAGCCAGTAGAGCTTGTAAGCTCCACAACGAAACACTGTTGGATATTATCTTTTCCTTTTTCAATTTTTTTTTTTTACTCTTTCTTTAGGTAGTCTTAGAAAGTTAAATGCAAGCAAGCAAACAAAACCACAACATGTGTTTTAATGCAAAGTTATTGTTCTACAATTAAAATGATCCCAAGTGGAAAATGCAATAGTCCAGATTTCAGCTGCAAGACTAGCTTGCAAATATGAACTATTTTCTGTTCCCCCTTCCCCCCCCCCCCCCGGTTCCATGTGCAGCATAACATGTCACCATTCATGTAATAAAATACATACTATAAAATGCACAGGAAGTTCAATTAGGCTGAATTCATGTTGTTCTTGGAACCTTATCACTTACATTTTTTCACTGCTTTCAGTGATTAAACCCAGGTTTTAAAATAAAAAAAGCATCATATCAGGCTATGGGTCCATTTATTCCAATAGTCCCCGTAGTGGGCAGTACATAATGCTTTTGAGAAAGGTGCCATCAGCATGTATATAAAAAGTAGACAACTAGGGAATGCTGTACATGCAGGGGAAAACATTCCTCTTTGATTGCCACAGTTTATGCCCTAAAGCATGAGTCTTGATAAGTAATCCTCATAGTTTTCTTACCGGAGCTATAACATTTACTGTTCAAGAGATGGGATTCCTCATGGCATATCTTGGCAAATCACCTGCATCCTTTTATTAGGCAAAACCAGTGACTTATGCCAAGATTTAACTTCATTAGTGCTGTTAAAATGACGGGGTTTCTCAGAGTGGAAATAAGGTGTAAATTTTTAATAGAGAGAGTAATTAACCATTGGAACAATTTACCAAGGGTTGTGGTGGATTTTCCATCACTGACCATTTTCAAATCAACATTGGATGTATTTCTAAAAGATGCTCTAGGAATTATTTTGGGGAAGTTCTATGGCAGGGGTTGGCAACCTTCGGCATGCGGCCCATCAGAGTAATCCGCTGGCGGGCCATGAGACATTTTGTTTACATTGACTGTCCGCAGGCAGAGTCCCCTGCAGCTCTCAGTGGCCAGGAATGCTGAGCCACGGCCACTGGGAACTGAGGGGGACCGTGCCTGCCGACAGTCAATGGAAACAAAATGTCTCGTGGCCCGCCAGCCTATTACCTGATGATCTGCGTGCCGAAGGTTGCCAACCACTGTTATATGGCCTCTATTGTATAGGCCAGTGGTTCTCAACCAGGGGTAAGTGTACCCCTGGGGGTACGCAGAGGTCTTCCGGGGTACATCAACTCATCTAGAAATTGGCCTAGTTTTACATCAGGCTACATAAAAAGCTCTAGCGAAGTCAGTACAAACTAAAATTTCATACAGACAATGACTTGTTTATACTGTCCTATAAACAACATGCTGAAATGTAATTACAATATTTATATTCCAATCAATTTATTTGATAATTATATGGTAAAAATGAGTCAGCCATGTTTCAGTAATAGTGTGCTGTGACACTTTTTTGTATTTTATGTCTGATTTTATAAGCAAGTAGTTTTTAAGTGAGGTGAAAGTTTGGGTTCACCAAGCAAATCAGACTCCTGAAAAGGGGTACAGTAGTCTGGAAAGATTGAGAACCATTGGTATAGGCAGTCACACTAGATGATCACAGTGGTCCCTTCTGGCCTTAGAATTTATGAATCATCTGCATTTGTTGGCTTTATTGTATGTGATGATATAGGCAGCATCTTTGGAAAAAATAAAAGCAAGCCCAAATACTAAAGCAACCTCCTTTACTCTCTCCTGGCTTTGTAGAATCAAAACCAGCTTTCATTGTATTAAAATAGCCTTGCAGTACTGTGAGTCAGAACTGCAGATATAAAATCTCCAGTCCAGCCTTGGAATCTCCAAGGCTCTTCTCTTGGAATGGAATGCCAAGTGTCTAACTGTCCTGTCTAGGAGTAATTATTCTTACCTACCGCATGAGAGATTGACAGCAGAATTCTTTAAACTGTCAGAAAAAGAAACCCTTTGTTTTATCACACTTGTTTCAGATGAACCATAGCAAAAGAAGGCCATATTCAGAGGTCTTTACAAGCGAAATCCTTGGAAGCAGATGGCTATGAAGAATGTCATGAATAGATATTAAACAGAACAGAGTTTGAAAACCTAACCCTCCCTAAAACTTTTGCCTGGGCATGTGGTGGAGTTGAGTGGGAGTAAATTTGGTGAGACCGATGTATAAATATGGTAAATATCTCAAAGCATATTTATAACTGTTGTGGTTAATTATGCATTTATTATTTGCATAGCGTAGTACTTAGGAGTCCAAGTCAGGACCAGGATCCTGTTATGCTAGGCAGTGTACAAACCCAGAACAAAAGGATGGTCCCTGCCCCAAAGATCTTGCAATCAGAGTCGGCTGGAATTTTTCCAATAAAACATTTTTGTTGAGACTAACGAGTCATCAAAACCTAAACTTCTTGCAGGAAAGGGTTGACAATTTTTTTTACTAGAAAAAATGGTGAATTTTTTTGGAATTTTCCAAATGCAAAATTCAGGCTTTTCTGGTTCAAAACGATTGGTTTCCAAACTTATGCTAATTAAAGTAAAAATTATAAAAAAGTCGATATCACAAATATTTAAAAATTATCTAAATGAAACGTTTTTATTGAACCAAATTTTATTTGTTTTTGGATTTTTGTTTTTGCAACAATCTTTGACTTTTCATTATTTTTGGGATGGGGGAACTTTTCAATATCTAAAATTTTTGTGGGACAGGAAAACGATTTTCTACCCAGCTCTCCTTATAATCTATTGGTGCTACTAATTGTCTGCAGACTCACCTCATTGTTGTGCTATTACATCAGTTTTCATAAACTATGCTGGGTTAGGCTGAGCAGGGTCAGTATTCAGATAAGTGACCTCCAAGGAATTATCTAGGTGTAGAGTTGAGTGACTAACTGGGGGTGGGGAAGGAGACAGGGTTGTGTTGGGTTTTTTTTTTTTTTTTAGTCTTTTTTCTTTTTTCTTTTTATATTAGAAGGCTGACGCCAAAAAAAATTGAAACTTTTAGTTTATTTTGAAACATTTGGGTCAAATGAGATGATGTTTTCTAAATGAAATCTCTACTCAAAATGAAACTTTCTAAATGAGCCCTTTTTGATTTTTAATTTGTTCCCTCATTCCTTATTTGGCTGAAACTATTCGCCAAATTTGAGCCAAGTTTCTCTCCACTTTAATGATGGATACGATTTATTTATTTGCCAACAGGACTACTAGCATATTTCCTCTGCTACAAAGCAATTCTCAAATCTTTTTAAATGACCAATGAATTCCCCACATCCATCCCCAAGAATTTCAAAGGAATTGCCTCTTCCTCTACCAGTGTCTGTTTCTTTATCCCAAGATTCTGATTCTTAGTTGTAGCTTGTGGTTGCTGATAAACTAAAATGGCTTTGAGAGGCCCTAGTGTGTAAATCACATGATACAGGAATGTGCTTGGTATCCACTGTGTAGCCTGTAGAACTGGCATTCCCTCAATGCTGATAGTTGGAATTATACAGGGAATAAAATGGGTTGTTAATACCTTAAAAATATCACACAGAGGATGACTATCACTAATATATTTTTATTACAATTAGCTTAATATTCTAGAGCCATATTATTCCCTACTTGCCTGGACATGTTAGAGTGCAATTTAATTTGTGCTGAAGAGATCAACATAAAGGGAGTTTAAAAACATACCAAATGTGGCAATTTCATGTATTGCAGCGCTTGCTCTTGTATATTAGTTTATCCACATCTGCAGTGGCCTGAACTTTTCCAAACTGGTTCTGTCAACTCTACAGAAAATGTTTAGAGAGAGCCTGGTTCAAAGCCTGTCAAAGAGAATGGCTTCAGTGGGGTCTGGCCCTGAGTTAGTGAGGAGAGTATGACATAGTTATAGCAGTCTTGGACCGGGGGAGGAGACTGAATGCAGATTGAGAAACCATCAGATGAATCCCACTAATGATCAGAATGGAAATAATTCTAAACGCCTGTAAACAAGCAATTGCCAGTGTGCCATGTTTCCACAAACATTCTATGATGATCAAATGTATTATGAAAAGTAGCCATATAATGTTGTACAAAGTCATTCATTGAAGTAAATCATAGAAAAGGAAATCATTGCAATATTTTGTAGCCATTGTTCAGTCCAGCTGTTTTCTCTCTTAGCCAATGAATGTTTGCTAAATATTTCAGGAATTCAAATACTGTAAGCTAAACTAAATCTATTTTATATATAATGAAATAGTCTGTTCTATGTTTTAGCAATAATATCTTGTTACTTCATTATACCTATTCAGGACTTTGAGATGTATAACAAGTTACTGGAATAACCAGCTATTGTGCTCATGGCCCACTTGTGGGATCTAGCAGGGGTAAGCAGAATTATTCAAAGTTCCTTCTCTTATTACTCCTCTGTTGCTCTTTTCTAAGGCTAACCCATAGAATCATAGGGTTAGAAATGACCACAAGGGTCATCTAGTTTAACTCACTGCCAAGATGCAAGATTTGTTGTGTCTAAACCATCCAAGACAGATGGCTATCTAGCCTCCTTTTGAAAACCTCCAGTGAAAGAGCTTCCACAACCTCCTTAGGCATCTGTTCCACTGGCCTACTGTTTTTACAGTTAGGAAGTTTTTTTAAATCTAAATCTGCTATGCTGTAGTTTGAACCCATTGATTCTTGTCCTGCCCTCTGGCAAGAGAGAACAACTTTTCTCTATCTTTTTTTTTTTTAATGGAAGCCTTTCAAGTATCTGAAGACTGCTGTCATATCCTGCCTTAATCTTCTCTTTTCCAAATTAAACATAGCCAGTTCCTTCAGCCTTTACTTATATGGCTTGCATTCCATCCCTTTCATCATCTTTGTCGCTCACCTCTGGATCCTTTTCAGTTTCTCTACATCTTTTCTATACGTTGGTGACCAAAATTGGACACAGTACCACTCTACTCGGTGCTGGTTAGGCCTCAGCTGGAGTACTATCACCTCCCATGACTTGCATGCTATGCCTCTGTTAATGTGCGATGGGGCGTCTGCCCCACACGAGCCCATAAAGGGTTAATAGGACCCCAGGGAGGCTGCGCAACAGGCAGCCAATTGGAGATAGTTACGAGGAGCAGCCAATCAGGGCCGGGCAGACCCATATAAGAAGAGCCACAGGGCAGAGCAGGTCAGTCACTCCCTGGAGCGTGAGGAGGGAGTTACACTGGCTGTCTTGTAGGCAGAGGGCAGCAACCACCCTGGACAGAGCAGTACTGCAGGGAGAGATCCAGACAGCTAAAGGCAGCATGGATCTGCAGACTGAGGCCCTCATGCAAGGGCAAAGAGTGTGCTGGAGCCATGTGGGAAGTGGCCAGACTGTGGTCTACAGTTTGCCACTGAAGGGAGTGGCCGGACAGTAGGCTGCAAGTCCCCCCAGAAGGTGGGGGAATGTAGAGTGCAACACCGCTGGAGGGCAGTGTCACTGAAGAGGATACCATGGTCCTGGGACTGACGTGGGTCTGAGAACTGAGGTGACAGCAGGTGAGACACCACCAGAAGAGGGCACAGCACTAATTCCCCGGACAGCCAGCAGGAGGCGCCACAGAGGTGAGTCACACCATGTCACATAATGCAACCTAAAATTTGCCTTTTTTTTTTTTTTTTGCAACAACATTGCATTGCTGACTCCTGTTGAGGTTGTAATCCATCACAACTCCCAGATCCTTTTTAGCAGTGCTGCTGGCAAACCAGTTTTCCTCCATTCTGTATTTGTGCATGTGTTTTTTCTTCCCTAAGAGTAGCACCTTACGTTTCTTTGTTGAATTTCATTTTGTTGTCTAGAACCCAGGTCTCCAGTTTATCAAGATGCCTCTGAATTTTAGCTCTATCCCCCAAAGTGGGGGGAAAATCTCCAATACTGAGCAACGTAGTTAAGATGACCTAACCCCAGTGTAGACATTTGTAGGCCAATGGAAGAATTCTTATGTTGACCTAGTTACTGCTTCTCAGGGAGGTGAATTAACTATGGTGATGGGAGAAACCCTTGGGATGCTGGCAGACCAGGTGCCAGCTCGTGCCCAAGCCTTACTGACAAATGCATAGCTGGAAACCAGTCTGGCTTGCCCATGTTAATATTGTTAAAATAGATAGTCATACGAATGTTCAGTGTTTCAATAAATGCTTGTATGTTGCTGCATGTATTAATCTTGTAACATCTGTACCCTATGTTACAAGATAATATTTAAGGGTTTGATCTGTAACTATAAAAGTGTTTACTAAGATGGTAAACCCCCACAGTGAGAAGAGAAGCATTATCAGTTGTGAAATACTAGTTGACCACAAGAGGTGTCCTCTCCTCTTCCACAAAAGAAGACCCATAGACACCAGACAAACCATTGTGGGACATCAGTGGACAAAAGACTTGGTTGGTTGGTTGGTTGCTTCCCCCCACTCCCATGAAGAAGGTGTATGCACAAGCTTTCATCCCACCACAGCTTGAATGCTGGGGGAAGGGAATACAAATTCCTGTTAAGAAGAAATCCTCACTAGGCTGCTTCGAATTTGGAGAGGGCAATATTTCTAAGTTTAGTTTGGGTTAGCCCTAAAGGACATAGTTACTATATATGTAACTCGCTATCATCACCTTTGGGAATCTGAGTGTATTTCATTTGTGTGTATGTTTACCTGCTTTAACCTTGTAATTAACTTATTTCTTTTCTTAGTTAATAAATCTTTAGTTAGCTTATTACAGGTTTGGCTACAAGCATTGTCTTTGGCGACTCGGTAAGAGACTAGTCCTTTGGGGTTGGAAGTAACCTGAATACTATTGTGATTTTTAGTGTAAAGAACCATCTATCACAAAGACAGGCTTGCCTGGGTGGCATGAAGGACCAGAATACCTCAGGGGACTGCCTGTGACTCCACGGTAAAGCTATTCTAGTGCTTGAGGAGTTCACTCTTGGTTGATGAAATCTAAGTATAGAACATACAACCAATTTGGAGTTTGTGCCCTGCTTCTTGACAGTCTGCCCTGAGGTTGGCACTCATGTCTGTGAGCCTCTCCAGACAGCTTGACACCCCTCCCATCAGCATAGAGAGGGTCTTCATTGAAGCATTACAGTGATGAAGGTGCAGCTGTGCCATGGAAGTGTTTCAAGTGTAGACAAGACTTAAGAGGCCTTAGAGAAAGGTGTTGGGTAGAGCTTGTCAGAAAATGCAAAAAATGATTTTTTGTTGTTGCAAAATTTGGTCCACTCTGTAAGATGGTCAGACATAGCAGAATATTTGTGAAAAGTCTTGAAAAAATCTGCAAAACAATTTTATTGAAATGTCAAAAAATAAAAATTCAACCAGGCGTAGTGCTGGGTAAGCACTCAAAGAACTCTATCATGCAGGGTTTCCATAGAAGGATGGTCTGTCCTGTGTTTCCCAACTTGTACATTACTCCACTAGAAAGTGTGAGGCTTCTTAGATTCCAGTGATCAGTATGCTGTTGAGGCTTAGCTCCTTGTCTTGTTGTATCTGTTCCTTGTAGTGCAGTTTGTCAGTTTCCCTGGCCAGCCTGAGATAGGGACAAGAATGGCAAAGAGTTAGTTTGATTGACACTAAAAACCTGGATCTTGCAAACCTTCCATGCTCAACTCCCATGGAAGGCTATGGGCATTCCACACAGAGAGTTTGTAGGTTTGGCTTCTTAGGGCTTCATCCTGCAACCACGGCCCTTCATCTGCGTAAGAGTGAGGTGATGCTGATTTAGAAAACTGGCAAAGGGTTAGCAAACTTTTCCAGACAAAGAGGTTTGTAATCTTGGGGTATGTTTCAATCCATGACTGCTCTCAGATTCCCAAGGAGCAGCTGTATAACAATCACCCAACAGCCTGTCTAGTGGACCTCAGGACTCTGGGACTAGCTAGCCACTGACAGCAAACTGCAAGTGGAGTTTAGCTGACAGGGAAGGGGGAAGTCACGTGTTAAAACGGAACTTGCCTACTGAACATGTGAAGGTTGTGGAAGATACTGTAATAACTTAGGAATTATATGTATATCTACTTATGGGATTGTCGTGGTGTTTGGTGTATGATTACTAAGGACTCCTTTAGCAGGAGTTACTTGGCAGCCCAAATAAGAGTTCCTCAGCAAACACCCAGGGCTATTAACTCTATGTTCTCCAATCCTGCTTCAAACCTCCTCTGGTGGGTTGCGTAAACTGGTATGACTAGGTTCAAGAGACACAAAACCGAGTGGTTGATAAATGGCTGGGTCCTTGGAGACAGGGAGAGGGAGACAGGGATTGTGGAAAAACAAACTGATTCCAGTTCCCAGAAGTAGGGGTGTCTTGATAAGCTAGGCCTACCTAAGCTTTAGGTAAGACAGATCTGCATGTAGATCGTTCGTTGGGTTGAAAACCCTCTTCGTTTTTTCTGCTATGTTCTTACTGTTAAGATTAAGTGATACTTGGTTTTGGAGAGGCTCTTCGTCACTGTTTTCGCACACTAGTTGCAAGTCCCAAAGGGAAGCCTTGTGGGGCTTCAGCCCAGGTGGTCTTGCTGAGAAATCACTGTTGGTATGCAGAGTGCTATAGCCCAGGGACCCAGTGGGAGAATTGTGAGACTCCACCCCAGGTCAGGTGAAGGTAAGAGACAGGTCATCTGGAGGAGGTGCCCTCAGAGAGAATTGAGTGTGTCTAGGGTTCAGCTACCATGACAGGACATCATGCTGGCATGTGTGGAACAGAGTTGGCAGACTGATGCCAAAATTCCCACAGGGGAATGTTTCATTTATCATCTATGTAGATTTTTTTTTTAAATCCTTTCTCAAGTCGATGCTGGTCCCTTTTCCTCTGATAAAGTTTTCCTTGTTTCATACACCGACTCCACTCCTGTGAGTGGAGACACACTGTGTACTCAGGTGTTAATGACCCAGAAATTCTGGGTGGGGGCTCAAGATGGTGTTTGTTCTAATAGGGACCCCAAGCTATTTGAACCAGCTCTTGTGTTGAGAACACTTTGCAGAAGGGTTACATAAAGAATACTGTATCTGAAGCTGAGTCTCTGTATCTCAAAACTATGTTTACACACCCATTATATGTATATTCACTCATAGCTCCATTTAATGAAGCTGCTTGGCATCTGCAAAGACAATGAGTATGGCTAGTCTTTTGCTGCTCCTTCTAAAGGGGCTCCAGCATTCTTAGCCTTCAGTTAAAAATCAGAAGCCACGTCAATGCACAGATTGTTGTTCTGTTGCTCTGCAGTCTCTTTATTCCTGTCCCACTTTTCTCTGCCCCTCACTCTCAAGTTGCCTCCATTCCTATTAACATTGCTCTTCCTCTGAGGTTTATTGTCCTCCTTAATGCCACATTACTGTATTCCTGTGACAGGGATAGGCCTTGTCCTGGGTGGTGTCCTGCCTTTTCCTCTCCAATGGGTTACCAGAAAATTCCCAAGCATAGAACAAGGAGTGTGATGGTACAATGCAATATAAAGCATGCTGAAATGAGGTCTGAGTATGAAAATGTTGACCTAACCAAACCCAAATCCAGAATTAACAGCTCCTTGAAACAGAATGGAAGAAAAAAATAAATGATAGTTTTACTTTGATCCAATGCCATCAGGAAGCACAGATTGCTCCTGAGTTCATGATTGAGATTTTGTCAGTGATGGCAAAATTCACCCAAATGAGGCTGGCACCACTTAATCCTATGGCAGCTGGGGCAATACATTAGTGATGCAGCATGGGAATACAGCTTCAAAACACTGCATATCAACTGCATGGAGGAAGCCTGCAAAATGGAGCATATTCTGCACTGAAACCATGCATTTCTACCTGGCTATAACAGTATCACATCCGCTTCCCTGGCATCAAACAGTAGAGCACATTCCAAAAACCTGTGAACAATTTTATAAGCTTTGGCAGAACCACTTTTTTGAACCTATATGTTCTGCCTCTATGCTTAATTGTTGATGTACCTGTGTATCTCTTTTTTAAAAAAGAAACACCACTGTTTCCCTTGCTTTTTTTGTACTTGATTGGTTTTGGTTTAAACCACAAAAGGAAAAAAGACCTAAATGAGAGCAAAATCTTGTTCAGTTTCACAGGGCCGATGAGGATAGTTCTGCTAAATGTCCCATAATTCCTATTGATAACACAGGGAGTTCCTTGCATGTAAAGAAAGCAGCATATTCAAGCTGAAATGGATTTGAGTAGAATTTCATCCTAATATATTTACTCAAGCTGGGTCCATACCCTGCATTTTTTTTTTTTTTTTTTTTTTTTTAAGAAAGGGGAAATTCTTGCTTTGGTATAACAAAATACCTCCAATTAATATAGGCTAGTTTAATAAAATATTAATGGATAATAACTTATACTTTCAGAGTCATGGGCAAACATTAACTAAACTAAGATTAATTTAACAGAAGTTAGATGCTGCCTGCTTCTGGGGATAAGTAAGAAACTCTTGTCATGTTATATACTTGGGTAGTAAGTAAATGAGTCAAAGCAAAAGATCCCTTTGGAGAGAAGTTGCATTGAGATTTGGTAGTGTTATTTCATGTCACCTTTTGTTGTCAAATGCAGAAGGCTCTCCCAGAAAAGATACCCCATCAAACAGCATTTAGACATAACAGCAGAAAGACTCATGGTAAAAATGCAAGTGAACTGTTTGTCCACCTGCAAGAATGAGCTGAAATTCTTCTAGGGGAAAATTAGAGCAGTTTGTTTGCTTGTTTATTTTTGGTGTAAAGGCTCAGAACAATTCTGGCAGTGTAGGTCTGACCTTTTCATATACCCAACTAAGCAGTCAGGGCAATTGGGTTTCCTGTCAGCTCTTGCAATCTGCTTTCTCTCTCCTTTTTCTTGTGGTCAATACTTGGCTTTTCTCTAAAGCCTTAGTGGGGATATTGTTGTTTCAGTTAGACCATAAGACCCTCACCTGCCACTGCCAACATGTTTCCTAGCAGAAATAGATTAGTTCAAATGACAGGATCCAGCCAAAAGTTCAGCTCTAATGTCTGACACCTTATAGAAAACTAGCAGTGTGTGCTACATTGCTTAGCCACACTGTACTGTCAATATGTTCCTTAGTCAAGGTTCTTTTTTGTTTTTTTTTTAACTGCAGAGATATAATAGAAGGGAGTTAGTGGAGGGAGGGGGGTAAGGATTGTGACTCTGGCTTGTTGCAAAATGAGATGACAGGAAAAGGCAGGTGCAAAGCATAGAAGAATGACAGAGACAATATTAGAAGTGAACAAGATCAATTAAGCGCATCAGCCTGATTTGCAAAATTGATTAAATTAGAATAATATCCAAGTCAAAAGAGAATATTATTTACTGAGGCTGATTTTATAGGCGCTTGGACAACTGGGAGACTCATCAGCCCCTTTTTTAATTGGTAAAGCTCTTAAGTGTTGAAACCTTAACAATTATCTGACATAAATGAAGAAATGGGCCGCCTCCTCACTTGAAATGACTTACTGTTAGTGTCATCGCTGGTAGGTGGCTAAAAGCAAAGGCTCAGTTTCCAAACTCTAATTAAACCTGTTCTAACAGCAACGATACAAATACGAATAAACACACAAACAGCGACCAGCCCTTGGAAATGCTTATTGTTAACACGTCTATTGTGATCTGCAGCTCCTCCTCCTCCCCTCTGTGACACTAATTAATTTAAGAGAATTAATTACTATGTTGCATTGTTGGAATAAATGCTGGTAATGAAACTGTGTACATGCAAAGAATGAGGCTCAAAAGGATATTCTACCCTGTCTGTACTAGCCACCCCCATCAACACCCTGCAGAAAATAAACAACACTAGGGAAGATTTAGTCAGGGCTGGCTCTGTAGGTAATGCTATAAGGATGGGGAGAGGGAGGTGGAAGGAATGTTGGAACGTTAAAACAGTGCAGATGGTGGAGAGCTGGGGAATTCTGGCAAGACTTGGGAGCATCATTAGGCACAGGACTAAAAGCCTTATTCTCTTTTAATTTCCTTACTTTCAGAGTTTTGGGAGAACATGGCACTGTATTTCCAATAAGAAAGCACCTGCCAACCCTTGTGGAGGATCAGGGCCCCATTATGGTAGACACTGTACAAACAAGTCACAAGGAACACAGGCCTGGATCCCCAAAGGAACTTAGGTGTTGCAATGCTCAGGCACCTTCAAAACCACTGGGTTCCACCAAGCCTGAGCTGGGTGCCCAGGTTCCCTCTTCATAAATGGGAGGAGAGGCACCTAAGAATGGGATCAACACAAGCCTGCATGCTAGGCAAGGAGCCACCTAAGCTAGCCAATAGGAGATGCCAATGAGAAGGTTGTGTCCTAAGCCCTTTCCCTATCTCTGCTAGCAATCCACATCTGAGAATCCCCTCCTGGAGTCAGGTAGCATAGGTCCCTCACCCATCTCCACAAAAAAAGGGCCAGAGGAGGCCTCCCTTTTTAACCTTTAGCTTGGTGGCTAGACCACCCAGCGGGGGTGAAGAGACCCAAGTTCAATTCCCCCCTCTGCCTGATAAGGAGAGAGGGTTTGAACAGTGGTTTCTCACCTCTTAGGTAGGTGCCTTTAACCACTGGACTGTACAGTGATTCTCACTCTCTGATCCAATTAATATTTAATTAAAGTGGACTGGCCTCAACAGAGAGAGTTCCACATCAGAACATCACCTAGTCCAGTGACTAGGATAGAATCGTAGAATATCAGGGTTGGAAGGGACCTCAAGAGGTCATCTAGTCCAACCCCCTGCTCAAAGCAAAGGATGCTCACCTGGGATGTGGGAGATCCCTACTCAAATCCCTTCTCCTCCTCAGGCAGAGGGGGGTAAGCTGAATCAGGGTTTCCCACATCCCAGGTGAGTACCCTAACCATAGGGCTAAAGGTTAGAGCCCTCTGCCCCTGCCATTTTGTGTGGAGCATGCCTACCAGATCAGCCCTGCAAGGAAGATAGGCATTCCCCCACCTATCTTCCCCTGGTTTGAGGATAGTGCTGGGTTTAGCAGTGAAATAGTTGTCCAGAAGCCTGCCTGAGGCAGCAGTGCACATGCTCAGAGTCAGAAACATAGGGGACTTTTACAGTGAAAATTTAGGCACTAAGTGAGTTGATGCTGCTACAGGGCTAGGTGGCAGCCAAGCAGGGGTTTTGTATATTACAGTAGTGCCTAAAAACAGGATTTAGGCTCCTCAAGCCAGATGTAGGTGCCTGTGTTCCTTTGTGGATCCTGACAACAGCCTTCCCCAGGGGGTTTACAATCTAGGTATCAGACAGGACAAAAAACAAATGGGGGGTGGGATGGGATGAGCTAACAATGGAACAAACTGTGTGAAAGCAGAAGTCACAAAATATGTGGAAAACAAACAAGAACCTCTGTTTAGATAGATTTCAGAGTGGTAGCCGTGTTAGTCTGTATCAGCAAAAAGAACGAGTACTTGTGGCACCTTAGAGACTAACAAATTTATTTGAGTATAAGCTTTCGTGGGCTAAAACGACTTCATTGGATGCATGCAGTGGAAAATACAGTAGGAAGATATATACACAGAGAACATGAAAAAATGGGTGTTGCCATACAATCTGTAACGAGAGTAATTAATTAAGGTGAGCTATTAGGTGAGCTATTATCAGCAGGAGGAAAAAAAAACTTTTGTAGTGATAATCAGGATGGCCCATTTCCTCGCTTACAGACAGCCCCCCAACCTGAAGCAAATACTCACCAGCAACCACACAACAAAAACACTAACCCAGGAACCTATCCTTGCAACAAAGCCCCTTGCCAACGTTGTCCACATATCTATTCAGGGGACACCATCATAGGACCTAATCACATCAGCCACACTATCAGAGGCTCGTTCACCTGCACATCTACCAATGTGATATATGCCATCATGTGCCAGCAATGCCCCTCTGCCATGTACATTGGCCAAACAGGACAGTCTCTACGCAAAAGAATAAATGGACACAAATCAGACGTCAGGAATGATAACATTCAAAAACCAGTCGGAGAACACTTCAACCTCCCTGGTCATTCAATTATAGATCTCAAAGTCGCAATACTCCAACAAAAAAACTTCAAAAACAGACTCCAATGAGAAACTGCAGAATTGGAATTAATTTGCAAACTAGACACCATTAAATTAGGCTTGAATAAAGACTGGGAGTGGATGGGTCATTATGCAAAGTAAAAACTGTTTCCTCATGCTAATTTTTTCCCCCTACTGTTACTCACACCTTCTTGTCAACTGTTGGAAATGGGCCATCCTGATTATCACTACAAAAGTTTTTTTTTCTCCTGCTGATAGCTCACCTAATAGCTCACCTTATTTAATTACTCTCGTTACAGTTGGTAAGGCAACACCCATTTTTTCATGTTCTCTGTGTGTGTATATATATCTTCCTACTGTATTTTCTACTGCATGCATCCGATGAAGTGGGTTTTAGCCCACAAAAGCTTATGTTCAAATAAATTTGTTAGTCTCTAAGGTGCCACAAGTACTCCTCGTTCTTTTTGTTTAGATAGAGACAAATAAGAAGCAAACCTGATCAGGGTTTAGTCCGTTTTAAGTGTATCCATCTCTGTCACCTGACGCCGCATAGCGTGCTGTCGGACGGCAATGCTACCCTCAGACACTGGCCAAAAACTACAATGGTGTAACACGGTGGCTTGCTCCTTGAAGGCTGGGGCTAACCAACCCTGATTACAGAGTGAGCCACCTTGGACAGAGATCAGGCCGATTGTCCTATAAAAAGCAGCAGGAGGCTGCAGGGAAGAGGGACTGCGACTGCTCAGTGATCATAGACTGCTAGGAGTGAAAAGACTTAATCAGAGTCTTGGGAGTTAGGACAGAGACAACAGCCAGAGAGAGTTGGGGAGTAGCTTGCCAAAGCAGAGAAGACTTGAGGCTGGAAGGTCTTGGAGAAGGAAGATTGTTTGTTTGGACTTCAATTTGGGACCTTGAGTCTTTTTTTTCTGTGGATAAACCCAGCCCCGAAAGGTGGGGGTGGTATTCTGACTACAGAAAAAGTGAGTGGAGGCTGTGTAACGGGCCCTGATGAGGGGAGAAAGTGATAACAGGGCATTTCAGAGGCACCTCTGGCCACAAGGGGGCACTCAGGAGCCAGCCAACCCTGTTACAAGCCACATGAGAGGCCTGCTCCCAATTAACTCGCTGAGAGACTGGGCCCAAGAAGTATATGAGGCCCCTACAATCACACTGATTGGTGTGTTTTTATTGCCTTGAATTTTTCACTGACTTTTTTGACAGTATGATGCGAATAGCTGAAATCAAATACATGTTACCATTTGGTGGCCCTGTTTGTAAAATGAGCCCAGTCCCATTCCGACTGGACAGTCATCCACTTTAATAGAGCACCAGAACTTAACTGGCTTTTAGCATCCTTTTTGACAGTGTGGGCTGAGAAGCCATAGGCACAGGGAAGGCCAAGCTCCGCTTTTGCCCTCAGAGGTGGCCCTGACATCTTGATATTGATGAGATGGGCTGAGGAAGAACGCGTTGCTGCTGCCTGTGTTGTACATAATCCAATGCTGCTGAGAAGGGTATGTGGTCTCCAGGGCTATCTATCAGGCACAGGTCATTTAGCACTAAATTCACAGAGAAAAGAGAAAATGCAGAAGGGAAATATGCATGATGCAGAGGAAAAGTGGCAGGGATGATCCAGAATGAAGGAGAATTTAATGTGGAAAGGATCCCCTGATAACAAACGAATGTACAGGACTATTTTATCATAGGAATACCAGTGGCAGCAAATGGAGGCGGCAGCACCGTTTTGAATGCTGCGTTCCTTTCTTTAGAATGAGATTGACTGGTGGTTGCTTCTTGTTTCCCTTCCCCCTTCTTTTTATATTGCACCGCTGTAGTCATTTGTCACTGACAACATGTTGCAAGTGTAGGAGGATCAGCAAGAGGCCAGGTCAAGGATATGAACAACCAGACTACTCCACAGAGACAGGACGGAGCAGCTGAAAGACCCAGGCAGTAAGAGTGTAAAGATGCTGCAAAGGAAGGTGATGCAGCAGCTAAATGCATTGTAGTGGGTCTCATGTGAGAGCCAAGATGTGCTTGTACCATCCTCCAGGCAGCGCTGCATGGCTTGATTGTTGCCTCTAGCACGTGCTATTTTGTGAGCAGAGCAGCTGCTCTGTGGAGGAACCTCCAGAGGATAAGCTGAGGAACACTGAGCTCCTCTTCAGGACGGGTAATAGCTTATATACTATCCTCAGGGAAGGACAGATATCAGCCCTTGAGGGAGCAGATGAGAGCTAGGCCCTGTGAGGTCAGCAGTCCTGTCAAAGACTGTGGATGGGTTGAGGAAGGCCCCTTAGTTCCAGCTTGCTGCACACACTGAATTAGAAAACCAGTCTATAGGGCCTAGGTTTGGACTACACCAAGGATGAGGGACTCTTGACCCAATTCTGCTCTTGATACATCAGTGTTTAACCTTCCACTGTTTTCAATGGGAACGGAATGGAGCCTTTAGTCTACTGTGGATGCATAAGACTGTGTTACCTTTGGGTTAACCAATTACAGCAGGATCCAGAATAAAATCCTGTGCTGTGCCTACACCTGAAAGCTGCTCTCCATTGGCCACTCTGTCTGGCCGCCATTTTAACCCTGGCAGAAGAAAAGAGATGCCAGCATGGCAGATAGAGAAGGAATGGCTCTCCTTATTCCCCTTTGTAGTAAGCTGCTTCAGCATCAAGGATACCTCAAACTGGCTGTGACAGACACTGTTTTCTCTGTCCATGCTGGCCAAAGTGACACCTCCTGGCAGGCTGTAGTGCTTTTTGAAACCAAATCCAATTAGACACTTACTATTGCTCACTCTTCCCCCGCCCTCCCTTAACCTATTGACCGAGGGAGATTTTGTTCGACTGTCCTTCTCCCACCTTTTGTCTGCATTGCCTATTTAGACTGTAAACTATTAAGGGCAAAGGGCTGTCTGTCACTATGTGTATGTACAGTGCCTACCACAATAGCCCCCAGTCCATGACAGATCTCTTGGCACTCTTGGAACATAAATAGTATTTAAAACCAATATTACAAAATAGGTAGGCATTCCAGCACTATGGGGCTGATCCAAAGCCAACAGAGAGGCTCCCATTGACTTCAATGGGTTTTGGATTAAGCCTTATATTTGCATAACTGTCCTACAGTGTGCTAATTAGTCTGCATTTCTCCAGCTCCCTACTTCTTCATTAGTTAGTACAGAAGCTACCTCTTGTCTCCCTTGCCAGAAGTGAATTTGGAATGAGGGAAGGCTTATATAAGGAATTAAAAAGTCAACAAGGCTGCATTCTTCCCATTGACCACCACCTAATCTCTGACCATGCTCTCCCGACCAACTTTATGGGACAAGACTGTCTGATTGGCTAGTCATTGTCCATACCTAGATGCTGTTAGATTTAATCAGGAGTGAAATCCTATTATAATCAGGGATCCTAGAAATCCATTTGCCATGGAAAAATGTTGAATTTGCATTTTATACAGAGAATCTTATGTTTTTTTCACAAAATGTAAAAACTAATTAACTACTAACCAAATTTTACTGAAAGTACCAGTGTCACTTATTCAATGCGCGCAACCTCCCCCTCTTGTGGTTCATTTTTGAATGCGCTTTAAATTTACATTGCTAAGCATACACCAATAAACTGCTTCTAGCATATAGCAGTTACTCAACGGCATATAGGGGATTGTGATTTAATGCACCTCAAATTTCACTTCAGTCTCCAGACATGAGTAATTAGTTATGAAAAGATGCCAAAAACTTTAAAAATCACCCCTAAAGACCGTGTCACTGAGTTTAGCAAGGATAAATTTAACGTTGATGGTAATGTGCTGTTCTGTATTGTGTGCAGCAAAGGCTGTAGATGACATTCAAAGGCAGACAATTGTAGAACATGTGGAAAGTGCTAAACACAAACTGAACGGAAAAAAACGAAAACAAGAGGCCATCAACAACAGTAGAGCCATCAACAACAGTAAAGAAACAATGCATTGTGACTGTTTTACAACTGTAAATATATCAATAAAACATTGTGTTCAACTGATACCTATATTTATTGTGTCTAGGGAAGCTAAAGTTCAGCGTTTCATTTTAATCACGGAAAAAACATGGATTTTTTTTTTTAAATCACGGAAAACTAGGATCCCTGACTATAAGCTCTCAATCGCACACCCCCATGAAACCACAGCAGGGAAGACATAAGACGAGCCTGGTATTTACACTGCTGTTAATTCTATTGGAGCCTATGCTTTTGCACTAGTGTAGAATTGGGGTGTGAGAATGCTTTTGTGATACAAATGCCTGTGACTTCTAACAATCCAGATATCAGACAAGGCATATGAGGAAATACTATCTAAGAAACAAAACCATCTATGCTGGCTGGCTGTCATTAACCTTCCCCCAGACTGAAGAAGTCCTCGTGGCTAAGATATCACATGCAGGGTCGGACCTTATTTACTATTCCTGATGAGAATGGATGTCTTCCTATTCTCAGTCAGTTTGCTCATCCTTAATTTGTTTATAAAGAACCAGGATGGGAACGTTCTGCAGTGTCTGTGAAATATTAACCATTATTTCCCAGTGACATCACTACTGGATAGCATGTGACTTTTATGGCAGAGGTACCTGTATGCGAATTGCTGACAAAAAAAGAGGTGGCTTTTATAGCCTGAATTTTTCCAAAGGACTTGGACAATTCTTGTATGGAATCTTCTTTAATTAAATTTTAAAATAATTGTTGTGTTTTCAAAAGTACTACAAAGAATAGACCAGTTGTGCCCTCAACTGCATGGCTGTGTGCCTTTTATGCCCCACCACTGACAGCCTGGGCCTGGAGTCCAGGAAAAGAGTGGGCATAGCAGAGAGGGGGCAGTGCCGTAGCTCATAGAAACATTCCAAATGGTTATCTAAATTAAAGCACAATAAATCTCAGCCATCGCTGGGAGTCGACCTGGTTAATTTGGGGGCCAGCACGTAAGGCTGGATTGTTGCCTTGCAGTACAACGCAAGTAAGGGGCAGCATGTAGTTGTATTGCCTCAGGAGCACAGCTGGAACTAAATTGTGACTTGCGAGATTGTGCCTGTGGCACAATTTGGTTCCTGCTTTGTGCTTTGCTCTCAGGGCAAAGAAAGTTGCATCACCTCGTTGCTGGCAAAGATTACGTCTCTCTCTTGTGCTCAGTTTAGTATGCAGGGGAGGAGCCCATTCCCCACCCATGACTGTTCACTCCCTGCCTACCTCCATGGGATGGGGAATGGGCACTTGATGGTGGCTGCTCACCCCATGATCTGATGATACAGGAGCCCATGCAGGGGAGTTAGGGAGCTCCTAATCCCCTTGCATAGGCATGCAGCCAGGCTCATGATTGAGCATTCAGGGAACCATGCCACGTATAGCACAGGAGTACTCAAGAACCAGCAATATTTAGTGTGTCACACTAGTTGCATCATATTATCTCCCAATGTAAAAATCCTTCCATGTCAGTTCTGTATGACACAATGCAGTGGGTCAGCGGGGATAGGAAAATGACCCAACCAAACAGATGTTCACTGAAGCCTCTGAACTTTTTCCCATTCAAAGCTATCAGATTCTCAGACACGCCTTAGCTAGGCTTTTCTGTAGCTATCTTGTCTCAAGTGTGTTGGGTGGTAGTGAAACAGACAAACACTTTTTACTACTGAATTGGTGGTTAAATACAAAGGAAATGAGCTCTTCACTTACAAAACCAAGACATTTATTTTTGTGGCTGTGCCAATAGAAATCCTACTGGTTTTTGGCAAATAAAACTACCCAAGATTTAGGGCATTTTAAATTGTAATCTTATACCTGATATATGTGAGCATGTAGCTTCATATACTATGCTATTGCACATTTGTGTGTTAACAGAGTAATGGATCTTACAGAACAGGAAATGATGCACACCATTATTCTGATATTAAAATTGAATTGTTTAGACTCTCAGTCAACACCAAATTCAGACACCACAGCAGTGAGCGCCATAGGAAAACCTATCTAAGCTAGTCTGCCTCACAAGATATCGGAAGCAAACATCACTGTGTATCTCAAAAAACAAAACAATAAAATCCCACCCCCAAACCCTTCAGCACCTACTTAACAGGCATCATAAAAGGTATTTTGGGGCAACTGATGATGTATATTCGCCATCCCTGTTAAGCTTTGACTGTCTGCATAGTGGAGAGACTCAATAAATGGGACAGAATTTGGAGGAAAGGAAAAAAAATGACTTTATTGCCTGGAGAAATAGAGTTTTGAGGAAAGACTTAGAAGACTAGACATGTAGTGTGCAGCTTGGCCAAAAAATGACTATGCAGATGTAATAACTGCACAAGTATATGAAGGCACCAAGGAGGGTGGTGATGTAGTGTGGTCCAAGGAGGTTATAGAACTGGGAATGATAGAGACTTTCCCAATTCTATAGTAGCTCTTTGGCTGATACTCACCTGTTCTTTTATCATGTCCTGTTAGCTATAAATCAATATCATCCTATCCCAAATGGGTAATTCAATTGTTTCTTTGGCTTATAAAAGTTGACCAGACAGCGGCAAACATGCAATGTTGGCTGGTTTATATGATGACATGAAGTAAAAAATATGCCATGCTTCTTACTTTTATATTTTTAAGGGGGAAAAAAAGACACACTGAGTGTTATTCTGTTACTGAAACTGATAGAGAGAGTAAAGATTGTGAAGTGCTCAGATACTAGCCGGGATAGGGTAGGAGAGGAATGGTGTTTATAAAGTGCCAAACATACCTATGATGCTATTGTCCATGGTTTATATAAAGGTATGAGAACCTGAATTGAGTTTGAAGGAAATGACAGCAGCTGTATTTCACGCAGGTCTTTACAATATTTTTGGGTATATATACAAATAATAATATGGGGCAAATGTTCAGTTATGCGAGTGTGCTCTGCATATGTCCACTTCTGCAATATATACTGATGAACCACTAATTCATAGTGCAAGAATCACCAAACTTTCCGTTACTGTTGATTTAGGCTGGATTCAAACAACTCACAAAGGGCCCAGTCATTAAAATGAACTTTTAAGCTAAACAGAATGTTGGAAAATGTATTCCACCTTTTGATTGGCTACTATATTGGGTATCATTTCTCAAGAAGTGCCTGGCCATCATACTATAAGTGACTTCACATGTATGAAATGGGAAAGAAATGCAGCAAAAATGCCCTTGATGAGGCCCTGGAAATGCATCTGTAAATTAAATATTTTAGTTTATAACAGCAATAATGACCTTGATGCAAAGTATTTCCTAGAGATTAATGAGCAGCTGGGGTTAATGGAATCAACTCCTCCCAACCAGTCATTAATTCACAGCAAATGCCCCCGACTTTGATCATTAGTGCTAAAAACAAAATCAATTTTACATGGTTTTGGGCACCTTTTGACCAGCAATCGCAACAATAAAGGGACTTAATTTTGAAAATGACCTTGTTAGTCTCACTTATCTACTAGATTTTCTCTGTGTGTTTCCTTCCTCTGCCCCTTAAATAGCTTCCAGGTGCAAAACTAGCATGCCAAGTTTTAGCCTGCTATGTTTTGAAAGATCTGGTTTATTAAATCCTGAAAATGGGGTTTTATAATGAAAATGTAACAGCCTTTTACATGGAACATTCATGGGTTCCAGAGCCATAGGGATGACAGTCCTAAATGGCTCTAGAGATTAAATGATTAACATTACTACTCTCAAGTAGCTTTGAATGAATTTGATTAACTTATGAAAAGTCATCATTACTATGCATGCTCTGCAGCTGTTTCACAAACAAAGTGCAGGTAGATGATGTCTCAGACTCTGGTCCTGCAAACACTTAAGCCCATGAGTGTCACACTGTCTGGAGTGACTCATGACCATAAATGCCAGCCTCAGGATAGACTGTCAAGAAGCAGGGGAGAGACCCCAAACTTGGTTGTATGTTCTATAATTAGATTTCACCAACCCAGTAACAAGTGTGAACTTCTAAAGCACTATAGCAGTTTTACCATGGAGTCACAGACAGTCCCCTTGGGCATTCCAGTCTATCTTGCCACCCAGGCAAGCTGGACTATGTGATAGTTGGCTCCTATACATTGAAGATGATCAAATATTCAGGTTGCTCCCAGTCCCAAGAGACTAGTCACTTACCCCAGGTCAATTTGTACCTTAGATCTTTCATCACAGACAATGCTTGTAGCCAATCCTGTAACAAACTAATTAAAGATTTATTAACTAAGAAGAGAACTGAAAGTTGTTAAAAGGTTAAAGCAGGCAAATGTATATACACAAATGAGTTAGTCTATGGTTTAAAAGGTGAAAGTTGTAGAAATCTGTCAGCTTTGAATGTCTTTTAGGGCTAACCCCGATTGACGCAGGGGATCTCTGCTTCTGTTTCATAGCTCCAGCCCTGTCGGAGTCCAAGCAGCAAAAGAGATGAAAAATTTTCTTGTCAGCTGTTTATTTCCTTCTTCCAGAATTCAAGCTGATGGGACGAGCCCTTTTGCGTGTAGCTTCTTCATGATCTGAGGGGGCAATTAACAAAGTCTCTCTATTGTGATGTTCCACAATGGCCCATCTAGTTTTGATAGCCCTTCGTCATGGGCAGGAGACAATCCATCCTGACTGGGTTCACAGTTTCAGAGCATACATTTGTTACAGTTATAAAGCAAAACCTTAAATATTAAGTGATAAAGATATTATAAGTGAGATTAATCTTATTAATATAGTGATAAAGATATTATAAGTGAGATTAATGCATGCAGCAATTTACAAGCATTTCATAAAGTCTAAACACTAAACACATTGTTACAAGTTCAATAACTATCTTAACCCTACTAATACACAGGTGAAACAGAATGGTATCCAGCAATGAATTTGTCAGCGCTCATGAAGCCTAAAGCCTTGGCAAGAGCTGGCACCTGTTCTGCCAGCATCACAATGAGTGTTTGTGGGATCAGGTCCTAAGCTTCCTCAACCAGCAGCGAGACACCTGCTATGGTCGGAAGGATGTTCTTGTCCTTAAAGCACAGGTCTAGGGCTCAGGCCAAGCTTCCTAGTGTTCCCTAGGAACACTTGAGACCCCCAGGGCCTGATTTTTTTCAGCGGTGCTGAACACACACCATCCCAGTTGATTGAAAACACTTAGAATTAGGGGATACTTTTGAAAAATTTGGGATAGGCCTTGTGAAGTGTGACTAGAAGTGAAAGAACAACTCAGAATAACAACGTAAAAAAAATCTTAACGTTAAGGATCTGTATGGTTGTATGTCATATCCACATGTCATGTGTGCTCTTGTGGCTGTATAGGCTGATCTATGAGGAGCAAGACTATGAATAAATGTGTCATGGGAATATGTAGGCTCCCACTGAAAACTTGGCATGATGCTTGGCCCCTTTTTTTCAGTCAGTTTTATGCATCTGTTTTTCTCAAAGTGTTTGCAATCTTTATTGATAGTTGCTGTCCATTCAGCCCTGTCCTTGATGGTGTCTTCGAAGTTATCAGTATTTCTGCCACATGATCTGAGATTCTGCTTAAGGTGTCTTTGAAGCATTTACTTTGACTGACCTTTCCATGCTTTCCGAGTTTCAGCTCGCCATAGAGGACTTTTCCCCCCCCAGGAATCTATCACCCCCGCTTCTGATAACATGACCTGTCCATCTATGGTGAAATTTGATAATCATGGCCTTGATGCTAGTTCTTTTTGATCTTTCAAGGAAGTTAGTGTTTGTCACTTTGCCTTGCCAGCAGACCCTCAGAAGAGGGTGCAGACAGAGCATGTAAAATGTTTCAAGTTGCTTGATGTGTCTGTGGTAAACTGTCCATGTTTCACACTCATATTAAAGAGATGCTATCCCTGCTCCATTGTATATCATTAGTTGTGTTGACAGTTGGATGGTGTGCTGGTTGAGTATCCTAGGGCGAAGTCTTCTGAAAGTCTCCTTTTTGTATTCTGTAGGATATTTCTTGATCCAAGGAACTGTCACTTGAGATGGTGCTGCCAAGGTCTGTGAAGTGACCGACGTTCTTTAGTTTTGCACCATCAATGGTGATGTTTTGCTCAGTGGTAGTGGTTGATGGGGCTGGTTGAGAGAAGACTTCATTTTTTCCAGACTAATGGTGAATCCAAACTGTTTAGTTGCCTCTGAGAACCTGTCAAGGATAAGCTGTAGGTCACTTTCACTGCGACTCAATACAGACCCATGATCCACAAAAAAGGCTTCACATATGAGTTTCACTAGGACTTCTGTCTTTGCAGTAAGCATTCAGAGACTGAAGTTTTCCATCAGTTCTGTACCTTATGAAGGTTGTCAGTTGTGTAATTCAGAACAGCTGTGAAGAAGAGACCAAAAAGGACTGGTGCCAGCACACCATCTTGTTTCACCCTATTAGGTATGGGGAATGGCTTAGAGAGGCCATAATCTGGGAGTACTTGTCCAGTTTTGTCTTTGTGGAATTGACAAATTTGGTGAGGCAGCCAACTTTTCTAGAATTTTCCAGAGGCCAGTTCTGCCCAAAGTGTCAAACACTTCCTTTAGATCAATAAAGACAGCATACGGTTCCATGTTTTGTTAATGCATTTTTCCTGAATCTGTCTCTCAACAAACATCATGGTTGTGATGCTCCAAACTGATCTAAATCAACATTGGTTCTCTGGTAGAAACTTCTCTGATACTCTTTCAACAAGCTAATTGAGCAAGATACAAGTGAAGATTTTGCCACCTACAGATAGCAGGGAGATACTCCAGAAGTTGCCACAATAAGACTTGTTTTATTTTTGTATAGTGTAACTTTGATTACATCTTTGAAATCCCAAGGAATATTCTCAGTTCTCCAGATTTCCTTAATTTCTTATGGACCATTGACAGTTTTGGGACCTGCAAGTTTAAAGATTACAGCTAGCATGCTGTCTTTGCCTGGTGATTGATCTGACTTCATTTATTTGATAGCTTTCTGCACTTCCTCAATACTAGGTAACTGAACAATTGCTTCATGTCTGGGGTGCTGGGTTAGATCTTGGGGTGTAGAAGAAGAGGTAGTACCCCTGACAGTCAGGACAGTCACACTTTTTGAGTGGTTCTTTCATTGGTCCTCCCTTTGCCCTCAGCTCTTAGCTGTGGCTCCAAGTAACTACTGTTACACCACAAGGGCCGTACATTGGGACACTGCTTCAGCTGGCAGGCTAAACCAGGTAAAGGATAGCCATGAGCAGAAATGCCTATGCCCAGAGCATTAGGACTATATAGTGACCCTGTGGAATCACTGTAACAAGTTGGGATGATAACATCAAATGATTGCATTATGCTTTCAAAGCACCCGTATCAACATTCATTTTTTTAATTCACTTAGTGCCTCTGTTGGGAAGGTAAGGAAGTACTATTATTCCCATTTTACAGAGCATAGCCTGAGCTGGAAGGAGAAAGGGCAGCTCTTCAGTGTACAGGAGAATACAGATGATGCATTATTTCCTGTGCATGTTTGCCCACATCAATAGCCTTCTGAGTGGCACAGGCATTGGATGCTGCAGCAGCCTCTCCCCTTCAGGGAAAAAGCTATTCTGTTGTGTATACTTAGGCCTGGTCCACACTAACCCTCCACTTCGAACTAAGATACGCAACTTCGGCTACGTTAATAATGTAGCTGAAGTCGAAGTACCTTAGTTCGAACTTACCGTGGGTCCAGACGCGGCAGGCAGGCTCCCCCGTTGACTCCACGTACTCCTCTCGTGGAGCAGGAGTATCGGCGTCGACGGCGAGCACTTCCGGGATCAATCCGGGATCGATTTATCGCGTCGAGACAAGACGCGATAAATCAATCCCAGAAGATAGATTGCTTACCGCCGGACCCGGAGGTAAGTATAGACGTACCCTTAGATGTACTGCTTCAGTTCCATGGTGGGGTAGATGGTGAGCTGCCTCAGGAGAGCAGACCTGTGTAAATAAGCCCTCTCCTACTTGCAGTCTGGTAAGTCCTGACTCCTTGTGTGTAACTCTTATTGGACAGGGAATTGTTGGGTATGGTTCTAGGTATCCCCTGCAAGCAAAAATCTCACTCCAGATACAATCTTTTAATATGAGGAACTGTAGTTTCCAAAATGAGCATCTTAACAGTTGGCCGCAATCCTTTGTGTCCCAGTGCTGCAAGCTGTCTGATCTCACATAGAGAACTGCATGAAGTTCAATGGAAAGTGGCAGGATTGAGTCCTGTGAAATTCTGTTAAGATGCCCACATTTGAAAATTGTGCTTTGTATCTTATCTTAAACTTGAATATGTAGGACATTAAAAAAACTGGTCAAAATTTCAAATAACATCTCTCCATATTAAGAATTAATTGTCTGTGATATTTCACTTATTAAAATCAAAGCCTTCATTAAAAAACCCATTCATTTATTAATATGTAAAAAATCTATTTTGTTGCAAAGTAGTTTTATGCTTAAATGCTTCATACTATTTCTTGAAAAAGATTATGGGTGAAATCTTGTGCCCATTGGAGTCAATAGCAAAACATTCACTGACTGCAGTGGGATCAGGATTTTGCATTGTATAAGAGACACTATGTACAGTTTCAGTGCAATGTGATCTCAAACATCCACAAATTTAATGAAATGTGTGTGTGTGTGTGGGGGGGGAGGTGAGTCCCCCAGTAGCAATACTACAGTACTGGTCCAAATCACAATATAGTAACATTACTGTATACTGTATTGTTTAGGGACATTTTTATCCTCTTTCTTATAAGGACAGAACCTGGAATGAAAGCTGTACTCATCTAGCTCAGCATAGTTTTTTAAAATTATTTTTTAATCTAATGTATACTATATAGTGTACTTTAGAATACTTTATAGTATTCTCTTCAAGGGGATAATTCTGCCACTCCTTCTCCCCCATAAAATACTATGAAAATCTTATACTAGTAACTGCTTGGCTCTTTGGAGTGAAAGCAGCTCTGGATACACTAGGTGATGATATGAAAGAAAGCACTGATGCGGAGAATGTGCCTGTGCAGTGTGAAGTACCCTCTACAGTGTATTTTGCAAACCCATAAACAACTTGCTAACAAATGCCAGAGAATGGTTGCGGTCACAATTGGGATTCTACACTCAATTTTCCAGCAATCAAGCTGGGATTTAAAGATGGATGTCTTTAAAATCTGGCAGTTCGATACAGCATTTCTAGGGGTAAACAAATAATTTTGTTGTGATCTACTGCACCATTTTAATAACGTTTTTTTGACTCACACACATAGCAGAAAATGAAATAAATTCAGCAAATGCAGAAGTCAATTCAGAGGCTGCTATTTCCTCTAATGAATAAAATCAATTAAATCTTTGGAGCAGAGGGGTTTCTTAGAAAAACAACACACTGTGCTGCTCGTGGAAAAAACCTCTCAGGATGCATATGTTTCCTTGTGGAGCTGTAGGTGTCAGTATAAACATGGCTTTGAGGTCAGGTGCTGTGGATGTCATTCTAACCCATTGAGCTGTCCACATTATTGAATGAGTCGGCATTCAGATGTTCAGCATGCATGGGACATTGTCTGCCTGGCTGTTTGAAGCACTGGCAGCAGAAGGTGACATCTGGTGACTAATGGGCTCAGATGTGAAAGCCGTTCCCACAGTTCTTTGGGCTGCAGCTGCTCTGCAACCGCATAAGACGCAGGAAACGGAGGGGAGAGTATCAGTAGAAAAAATCAATACCTTCTGATTTCAGAGGAAGTAAAACATGGCCTCAGCTGCAGACATTTTCTCATCCCAAGACTTCTGATAAATGAAAAGACCACATAGCTAAGCAGGACAGTTTATTTTTTCTCCAGTTTTGCCTACTTAAACTGATCAACCTTAAATGAAATGGCTGCAGCTTATGCAACAAAGAGAACGTTTCCAGAGGAGATTCCTTCCTCTTTCTCTTACCCTAGCAGTGCTTTTACTTACACCCCCCCACCCCGCCACCCCCAGCAGTGCTTTTTTACACACGTGTGCATGCACACCCTCCTACCCTAGCAATGCTTTTACACACACATGCCCTAGCAGTGCTTTTACACCTCCCCACACCTATCCGTGCTTTTTCACTCACACTCTAGCAGTGTTCACACTCATGCATGCACACTCACACCCGCTCTCTATTGGTGGTTACAGACATGCATGCATGTGTACACAGTCGCACCCGCCCTCCAGCGGCACTTGCACACGCGCACACACACACACACAAAGAACCAAACCCCTCATCCTCTACTTGTGGGAAATGATCTGTGAGGAGAAACTCGTCTGTCCCTTCAGCTCCCTGAAACAAAGACGAAGGTGTAGTGTGATGAGCAAATATTTCACGTTTGATCAGTGATTTATATGTGAAATTCCTATAGGATGGCAGGGGTAACCACAGGAAACTCTCAGTGCTGCAGATGGCGGTAAATAGTGTGTCATTAGCAAATGATAGTGCAAACCACAGAGAAGTAGAGAGAGGAAGGAGCAAATACATTCCTGGCTGCAAGTTAGGAGTGATTAGAGCAGAACCAGAGGGTGGTTGTGTTTTTTGAGGGGAGTGGACTCTCATGCTCTTCCCCTATAAATAAATCAGTGTAGGTGGTCAAGGAGTCCTTGAAAACAGCTAACAGTAAAGAAACAGAACAGTAGGAAACTGTGAAAAGAGAAGCATTTTGCTGTGCATTCACATGCGTGCACACACAAATTCACATGATTTTTCCATCGTCCAAGCCTCTAGTGTGACAGAGGGAGGGAGAATAGTTTGCACGCATCAGCCTCATAAAATCTGCAAAAGCACCACTCTTGATTCAGCCATCGGCAGCTCCCAGACCTCACGCAGAGAATTAGAGTGAAATTCTATTTGCAGACCGACATCCCTAATGCTGCTGTGTCCTTATGTTTACTTCAGTTAACTGTCATCCCTTATAAAGTGAACTGTACCACAGCTACTGCTAAGGTTTAAAAAAAAAACAAAAAACAAAAAAAACCCTTTGGAGTAGCTGCTGTGGGGTGAAATTTGAGAGAAACATAAATAGAAGTATCTGGGGAAATAAAAAAGAGACCTACTGCACGATGCAAAGCTCAAAAACGGGATCATTCAGCTCTTGTTTTCAGCACATTTCTTGGTTTTAGCCATGCCTGATAAAATATTTAACAGCCATCTTAGCACTCAGCATACCAATAATCACAGAACATCCAGTGCTCTCAGCCTCCACTGAGACAGAAATCCATTGACGTGAAGTTTTCTTCTTTTCCCTGCAGATATTACATGCCATCCATCTTACCTCCAGTCTTAATGTGAGTCCCCAGACAAGTTCTTATTTCACCATGCCTCTTTAGCGTCACAAACGTCCTCTGGAAACTACCAGCTAGAGAACTTTCCCAGTGCCAGTGTTTTTATTTGAAGTCACTCACTGTGTCTACGTGCTTGCAGAAATACAAATAAAAATTAATTTAATTTGTATTATTGTAATGTTGCAAGGCCCAGGTGCTCCATTGTGCTAGGTGCTGTCCATACACTTAGTAAGAGACAATCCCCTCCCCTCAGAGTTTATGATCTTAATAGACAAGCCGAGGGGAAAAAAGGAAGTTATTCTTTTCATTTTATACACGTGGGGAACCAAGGAACAAAGATTGTGACTTGCCAAAGGTGTCGCAATCAATCTGTGGCAGAAGCAGGAATAGAACAAACGACTGTTGTGACTCAGCCCAGGTCTCAACCACAATATCAGCTTTCGTGTGCTTGTGTGTGTCATTTCATATAGACGTATGCTATATGATGATGGTTTAATAGAAAGGGCTTATTTTCAGAATTGCTAAGTACCCAAAACTCTGGATCTGTGGGAGCAGTGGCTGTTCAGCAGCGCTGCAAATGAGGCACTCTTGTCATCTCTCAACATTTGGTGCTTTTCCTAAAGCCCCAGCTGTCAGAATCAACAAATTGCATGAGAATCTCTGCTTTTGTTTTTTTAAAAAAAAAGATTCTAGCTGTAGAGAACAGCTTGAAAATGTGACGCTAGTGCAGGGGTGGGCAAACTGTGGCCCGCAGGCTGGATCCGGCCCATCAGGGCTTTGGATCCGGCCCGCAGGATTGCCATCCCTGTGGCGCCGCGGGCCCTGCGCCGCTCCCGGAAGCGGCCAGCACCATGTCCCTGCGGCCCCTGGAGGAGGATGGGGGGTGGGGGAGGGCAGAGAGCTCCATCCGCTGCCTTCGCCTGCAGGGAATTGGCTGGGAATGGGGAACCGTGGCTAATGGGAGCTACGGGGGAGGTACCTGCAGGCGAGGGCAGCGCATGGAGCCCTATGCCCCTCCCCTCGCCCAGGGGCCACAGGGACGTGCTGCCGGCCGCTTCTGGGAGCGGCACGAGGCCAGGGCAGGCAGGTAGCCTGTCTTAGCCCCGCTGTGCACCGCTGCCACCCCAGAGCTGCTCCAGGTAAGTGGCGCTGGGCCGGACCCTGCACCCCGAACTCCTCCTTCACCCCGCACCCCAGCCCCCTGCCGCATCCACTCCTGCGCCTCAGCCCCTTCCGGCACCCCGCACTCCCTCCCGCACCCCAACCCTCTGCCCCAGCCCTACATTCATGGCCCTGCATGCAATTTCCCCACGCAGATGTGGCCCTCGGGCCAAAAAGTTTGCCCACCCCTGTGCTAGTGCATCATAAAGGTTCAAACCACAAGACAAATTAAAAGAGCCCAAGATTGATTAAAAAAATATGATTTTAAGCCTCTTGTCATTTTGGGGGGCTAAGGCTGACTCATGACTTTTGAACACTGGGATTCATGAAATGGGTCCTGTTTTTATTATAGACAGAGCTGGTGGTGCTTACCTATAGGTAAGGTTGCCTATCTCTGGGTACCAGCTGGCTGTGCCTTTCTGAGAGAGAGGAATTTCCCACTGGTTAGAGCAAGGAACTGGTCATCATCAGGCTTGAGTTGGGTTCCTTCCTCTACCATTGACCTTGATATGACCTTAGAGAAGTCATTAAAACTAATGTGTGCCCCAGCAGACATCCAACATGGAAAACTGCCTCAGTTTCCCCATCTGCAAAATAGGGATAATACATACTAAGTAAATCACCCTGAGATTGAGAGAAACTGCTCTATCTACATAGGTACAAAATTTTATTACAGTGGGTCCCACCGAATAACTCTAGCTTTTTGGGCCTGTTTTCATCCTGTACAGCAGGGGTGGCCAAACTCTGGCTTGTGAGTCACATGCGGCTCTTTTACAATTAAAGTAAGGCGTCTTTTGTATTCTGCTGAACCTTGATCCATTGCCACTGTGTGGTTGGGTGAATTCCTAAATTCTGACTCTAGTAATATGGAAGTAGCTCCGCAATAGAGCTGATGAAATCTTTTCCTTAATTTCCACAAAAAAATTCAAAGTTGTTTTCATTTTGTATGATTTGTTGTCAGTTTTTGGTTTTGGTAAAGCATATTTTCAATAAATAAAACATTTTGGAAATGTCAACAAATTTCATGAAAAGTTTGGTTTAAAAAAAAAAAATTGCTTCCACATCAGCATGTCTCTGATTATTAGAGAAGTGTACAGATCATATTGTAATAGGTGCTATAGAAAACCCCGTGAAATGGATTACTAGCCCAACAGTATTGAGTCCTCTTGTAACAATGGATAAAACATTTAATTTTAATGTCAGATTAAACCAGGCTCTTCTGTAGCATCAACCACAGCAAGATATGGGAAGGAAGATTGTAGTCCCTTATCTTTATGCTGGGGATTATGATATATCCTGGTACCACTAGGAGATATGTCCCAAGAAAAAGGCATTGAGATGCATTCCAGTACTGAGAAATCAGAATTTCCCCTCTCTATCCTTGGTAGGGAGGTTTAGTTGCTTCATGAACACTGAAGCTTCCTCCACAGGAAATCTTTAAACGTGATATCTAACTTGTTGAAGTGATGAACAAAGAGGGAAAAGGAACTGAGTACATAGGAGACATGGTAAACATTTATATGAATAATAACAC
>NW_020664498.1:2322912-2357845 GCF_002925995.2 Terrapene triunguis | reverse complement strand
GACTACATTTATTTCAGAAGCATTTTGGCTGTAGAGCAGTGTAATTTTGCCCTTCTTCCACACTTTTTTCCTGCTCTTTCATTCAGATCTCTGCGTGAAACAAGGAGATACCCATGTAATTCAAAATGAACATACACAAATATTTTAAGCCCTCTTAAAAGTCTTGACAATCATAAGGAAATTTACATTCATTCCTAAAAGTTTTCTATCCTAGTTCTGCCTGAACTTTTGCATGAATGACGGGGTTGGACAGCAGGAGTAGAGCAAGGTCAGCATTAAGCATACCTCCATGTTGTTACTTGATAACCTTAGTTCTATGGCTGGTATAATGGGCTGCTATTGCTGCAGCTAATGTTGCCACAGCTACATCACATAGTAGTGTTGCCCTTTCTCCCTTTTCTTTTCCAACCCATACAGTTGAAAGGGTTCAGAGATGTGGCCATTAGTCACCATAGACCCCCATAGTTCCATTAACTTAATACAAGAACAAAATTCACACTTAAAACCTAATTTTCTTAAAGTACCGAATAGGAAGTTGCAGGTCATCCTATCAGAGAGATTATCATCATGGGTTTGGTCAACTTCTGTGTCAAGACAATTATAACGATCAATTACCACAAATTACTTCTGCAGTATTGTTTTTGTACAAAGCCACCTAGTTTGGGAGAGTACCTTGGTAGGATTAATCTTGCTCTTTGGGCATGGACTTTTGCCAATATTTTACAGCTATATTTTATCAAAGAAATAGGTCTGTAATTGGCACATCTGTCTGGCCATTTATTTAGTTTTAATAGTACAAGTATAGATGCTATCTGAAGGGAGCTCTTCTTGAGCCTTGGCTTTGAAGATACTTACGAGTATAAAGGTGGTGTTAGTTTGGACAAGCGTTGATGAAGCTCCATGAGGAGGCCATCTGTGCCTGGTTTAACAGTGATTATTAGAGGTGGTTGAAAATTTTCTGTTTGAAACATTTATCAACAGAAAGTGGGTGTGCGGAAAATGGAAATTTTCCCAAGAATATCTCCATTTTCATGGGAAACGTTCATGTTTTTGGTGAAAAAATTAAATATTTTGATTTTCAGTTTTTTGATGAAAACCCCAAAAATGTAAAAGAAAATTTTATACATAACTAGAACTAATAGGTTGGTTTTCTCTACATTTATTGTAGGGGAAAACAAGATTTTTCCCAACCAGCTCTAGTTATGATGGCTTCCCTCTAAAGTAATTAGTGCTACAGAAAAGTCCTTTTGATGATTTGGGAAGGGACAAATGGTTTCAGGAGCACTGGATTGGCTGAGTAACACTTCTTGTACAACTTATTAAAAGGCATTTCTGGCTAGTTGGAATGTATATAAGCCTTGCCTGTAGCCTCATACCACCAGTATGCCTTAGTCTGTTCCTTGAGTCTATGAGCCAATAGTTTGCCTGACTTTTTCCTCAGTTCTGGTAAATTTGTAGGAAGCTAAACAAGGCAAATTCAGCCTTCACTGTACTCATATGTACATATGTAATGTTGATAAACTTACCAAGCTTTTCCTGAGATGGTGCATCAATATAGACTGGAAAACGTTGTTTGTAGTTTTCCAGACCATTCTGTTACTTTGGTCTAATATTCCCCACGACTGCCTGAAAGAATGGAGCTGCTGCCTTGTTCTCCAGAAAGACAGTTACATGAATGATGTTACAGTTCAGTTCATTTACTATTCTGCCAGTTGTCCTGCTGCTCTCTGTGGATTAGCAGCTTGGGCAGTTGCTCAGGCAAGAACAAAACTTGAGAAACAGAAGGATAGGAGATTAATTTAGAAAAAGAAATTAAAAAGTGAAAAGCAAAACTATGTCTGAGTCTAAGGCTGCTGTGTTATGCCAGGGTGAATATGCACAAATTTACCTCTGTCTTTCCTTGCAACTACCCCACACTCTCTGCTTTCTATCCTGATCATACTCCCTGCTTATGTCCCTTTAGTCAATTATTCCTTAAAACCACACCCTTCTACCCTTCTATACTGATTGCTGTAGAATATATATTGTATGTTTTATCTAGAGACATCTAAAAGTGACTAGAAAAGTGTTGTGTCCCACTTTAGGGCATTATCTAATTCTGCCTTTCCCAAGATGACAAAACATACCGTGTTCACACCCTACACCCTACTGCAGGAATTATTGTACGAGCCATGTCTTGTGAGGTATCACTTAAAATGCATGTAGCAGCATTATATGTGATGCTATAACCATAAACCAAGGTGATGACTAAAAGTGTGTTTTCCAAATAAGTCTGGGGAGTGGCCAAACCAGTTCCTCAGAGACAAGGGGCAAGCTGCCACATCAGCCAGGTGTAAACAAGACTGATGAACCTGCTAAGTGGCCATTCTTTGGCAGGAAACAGGGCAGGGACAAAAATCTATATTTTACCAAAAACAAAAAAACAACACCTAGTAGGGAATATTGTTCCACATAGACTCTGTCTCCTGGGTCCCAGCTGAGAACATTTTTTTTCAAGAGGGGGACTGAAACTATAAAGAGAAGGCACTTCTCCCTCTCCCTAACCATCACATTCACGGCACCTGAAGAGACAAAGAAAGCAGCCATTGGACTCTGGGGGAGGGGTCCTGACCTGAGAGGTTGGTCAGTAATCTGCTGGAGCGTGTGATGAGAGAACTTTGCTTTGAAGCTAATGTAGTTTGTTAAGTTAGGCACCAGTAAGTGTTTTATCTTTATTTTTCTTTTAACCATTTCTGACTTATGCATCATTCCTTATTCCCATTTAAAATCTATCTCTTTGTAGTTAATAAATGTTTTTTTTAAACTAATCCGGCGTGTTCAAGTTGAAGTGTCTGGTTAACACCATTTGGGGTAACAAGTTCTGTGCATATTATTCCCTTAAAGGAATAACAGAATTTGTACTGTCCAGGAGAGAGCTGGGAAGTATAGGACATACATTTCTGGGGGGAAATCTGGGACTGGGAGTGTGCTAGATTTACCCTGTGTCAATCATTAAGGCTGGTAGAAGAGGGGAAGGAGTTTAAGCCCTGGCTCCACTTCCTGCAGCACTGATTGCTAGAGAACCATGGAGGAGACTACATGCTTCAGCCTGTTAAATGGGACCTTAAGGAGCCATTGTGCCCTTTGAGGCAGCCACTGGGGTGGTAAGCTGGGAAGCTTCTGCACTACCCCCAACGTGGGCCTGTGCCGTCAAAGCACAGTAGAGCCCATAAAGGGACACTGTCAGCTTAATGTCATGTATTGTGGATGCAGTTCTGTACCTGTGATGCTAATAACATCCTAGACTAAAAATAAAAGAACTGTAAAAATTAAATGAAATTGTTGCTTGATTTTGAGTAGTGGAATCACTCCTACAGCCATCCCCATAGCTGGCACTAATCAGCATCTTTGTCAGCAATCTCAGTCAGATAAAATGCGTGAGGGTAAAATGGCTATTGAGACTGATGTATTCTTTCACTCCTACAGGTGCTCCAAATAGGACAAGTTTGAAGCCCATTGTTTAGGCAGTGTGGGGAAGCAAGTGCTACCTTGTTGGTTGAGCTGAGACAATATATTTACTTTAGTCCAACATATGCTTATTGCTTAAGGGCAGTTTTGAAAGTGCTCCTCTGTGCTATGTTATGGCTGCTTCAGCTGTTCAGTGATGTTTTCCTGCTGGTGCTTTGGAGTCCCACACAGGAGTGTGATTTTCCCTGTGAAAGAGTTAGTCTGCTGAACTGACAGCTGGGAAGGGTGCATTGAATTGGGATGATGGTACAATTTTTACCTGATTTTCTTTTCACATTTTTTTATGTGGCTCTATTACCTTACTGTGGAGTCTCTATTAGCCCTACCATTGCACGTGCTGCAACTGCTCTCAAGCTAAAAACTGACAATTCAAGTTTCATAAGAACTAAAATTATTTATAAAGAAATTAAAGAGAAGTGAAAATACTTGAAATCCTCAGTAATTGGGGCCTTTTAAGGTTTGCCCATCACTTAACACTTACTAGACTCACAATCTCTATAATACAAGTAACTCTGCCTAAATGAAGTATATGAGCTGGATTTTTTCTTCAATAACAACCCCAGAACTCCCATGGTGCAACCTGAATTGAAACCAATGGGGATTGCATGTGTCTAAGAGAGCAGATTTGGTTCTATGTTTCCATTTACATTACATAGTGTTCAATTCTAAGGGTTTAAAAATATGTTTATCAGACAAGAGTCATGTGTTCAAAGTCATCTGAATCCTGGCATTAATTGTCCTAGTTAGGTGGTGGAATTGCATACTCTGCTTTTGGAAGTTATCTTTGTTGGTAAACAGACCCATATTTCAGTATTAGCTTTGATTCTCTGCATGCACGACACAGAGGATACTAATAAGCTCTCCTAGCGTTAATATCCTGAGGAAAACAACTGCAGAAAACAGCATGCCTGTGATGCTACAGTGCATCACACAAACATTGTATATCAATGATGAGGTAGACTGCAAAAAAATAAGAGATGGAATGGATAAGACAGTCTGTCTGGGCAAAAATCACATTGGGGAAGAAAGCCACTAGAGCCTCCACTGGTATAGTGCTTGGGGTGTGCTACAGACCACCGGGATCTGATTTGGATATGGATAGAGACCTCTTTAATGTTTTTAATGGGAATTGTGTGACCATGGGAGACTTTAACTTCCCAGATATAGACTGGAGGACAAGTGCTAGTAATAATAGTAATAATTTTCCTGGATGCGATAGCCGATGGATTCCTTCACCAAGTACTTGCTGAACCAACAAGAGGAGATGCCATTTTAGATTTGGTTTTGGTGAGTAGTGATGACCTCATAGAAGAAATGGTTGTAGGGGACAGCCTTGGTTCGAGCGATCGTCAGCTAATTCAGTTCAAACTAAATGGAAGGATAAACAAAAATAGATCTGTGACTAGGGTTTTTGATTTCAAAAGGGCTAACTTTAAAAAATTAAGGAAATTAGTTAGGGAAGTGGATTGGACTGAAGAACTTGTGGATCTAAAGACGGAGGAGGCCTGGATTTACCACAAGTCAAGGTTGCAGAAACTATCAGAAGCCTGCATCCCAAGAAAGAGGAAAAAATTCATAGGCAGGAATTGTAGACCAAGTTGGATGAGCAAGCATCTCAGAGAGGTGATTAAGAAAAAGCAGAAAGCCTACAAGGAGAGGAAGAAGGGAGGGATTAGCAAGGAAAGCTACCTTATTGAGGTCAGAACATGTAGGGATAAAGTGAGAAAGGCCAAAAGCCATGTAGAGTTGGACCTTGCAAAGGAAATTAAAACCAATAGTAAAAGGTTCTATAGCCATATAAATAAGAAGAAAACAAAGAAAGAAGAAGTGGGACCGCTAAACACTGAGGATGGAGTGGAGGTTAAGGATAATCTAGGCATGGCCCAATATCTAAACAAATATTTTGCCTTAGTCTTTAATGAGGCTAATGAGGAGCTTAGGGATAATGGTAGGATGACAAATGGGAATCAGGATATGGAGGTAGATATTACCACATGCGAGGTAGAAGCCAAATTCGAACAGCTTAATGGGACTAAATCGGGGGGCCCAATAATCTTCATCCAAGAATATTAAAGGAACTGGAACATGAAATTGCAAGCCCATTAGCAAGAATTTTTAATGAATCTGTAAAATCAGGGGTTGTACCGTATGACTGGAGAATTGCTAACATAGTTCTTATTTTTAAGAAAGGGAAAAGAAGTGATCCGGGTAACTACAGGCCTGTTAGTTTGACATCTATAGTATGCAAAGTCTTGGAAAAATTTTTGAAGGAGGAAGTAGTTAAGGACATTGAGGTCAATGGTAATTGGGACAAAATACAACATGGTTTTACAGAAGGTACATCGTGCCAAACCAACCTGATCTCTTTCTTTGAGAAGGTAACAGATTTTTTTAGACAAAAGAAACACAGTGGATCTAATTTACCTTGATTTCAGTAAGGCATTTGATACGGTTCCACATGGGGAATTATTAGCTAAATTGGAAAAGATGGGGGATCAGTATGAAAATTGAAAGGTGGATAAGGAACTGGTTAAAGGGGAGACTACAACAGGTCGTACTGAAAGGTGAACTGTCAGGCTGGAGGGAGGTTACTAGTGGAGTTCCTCAGGGATCAGTTTTGGGACCAATCTTATTTAATCTTTTTATTACTGACCTTGGCACAAAAAGCGGGAATGTGGTAATAAAGTTTGCAGATGACACAAAGCTGAGAGGTATTGCCAATACAGAGAAGGACCGGGATATCATACAGGAAGATCTGGATGGCCTTGTAAACTGGAGTAATAGTAATAAGATGAAATTTAATAGTGAAAAGTGCAAGGTTATGCATTTAGGGATTAATAACAAGAATTTTGGTTATAAATTGGGGACGCATCAGTTGGAAGTAACAGAGGAGGAGAAGGACCTCGGAGTATTGGTTGATCACAGGATGACTATGAGCTGCCAATGTGATATGGCCGTAAAAAAAGCTAATGCGGTCTTGGGATGCATCAGGTGAGGTATTTCCAGTAGAGATAAGGAGGTGATAGTACTGTTATACAAGGCACTGGTGAGACCTCATCTGGAATACTGTGTGCAGTTCTGGTCTCCCACGTTTAAGAAGGATGAATTCAAACTGGAACAGGTATAGAGAAGAGCTACTAGGATGATCCGAGGAATGGAAAATCTGTCTTATGAAAGGAGACTCAAAGAGCTTGGCTTGTTTAGCCTAACCAAAAGAAGGCCGAGGGGAGATAAGATTGCTCTCTATAAATATATCAGAGGAATAAATACCAGGGAGAGAGAGGAATTATTTAAGCTCAGTACCAATGTGGACACAAGAACAAATGAATATAAACTGGCCATCAGGAAGTTTAGACTTGAAATTAGACCAAGGTTTCTAACCATCAGAGGAGTGAAGTTCTGGAACAGCCTTCCAAGGGGAGCAGTGGGGGCAAAAGACCTATCTGGCTTCAAGACTAAGCTTGATAAGTTTATGGAGGGATGGTATGATGAGAGAGCCTAATTTTGGCAATTAATTGATCTTTGACTATTAGCGGTAAATATGCCCAATGTCCTGTGATGGGATGTTAGATGGGGTGGCATCTGAGTTACTACAGAGAATTCTTTCCTGGGTGTCTGGCTGGTGAGTCTTGCCCACATGCTCAGGGTTTAGCTGATCGCCATATTTGGAGTTGGGAAGGAATTTCCCCCAGGGCAGATTGGCAGAGGCCCTGGGGGGTTTTCGCCTTCCTCTGCAGCGTGGGGCACGGGTCACTTGCTGGAGGATTCTCTGCACCTTGAAGTCTTTAAACTATGATTTGAGGACTTCAATAGCTCAGACATAGGTTAGGGGTTTGATACAGCAGTGGGTGGGTGAGATTCTGTGGCCTGCATTGTGCAGGAGGTCAGACTAGATGATCATAATGGTACCTTCTGAGCTTAAAGTCTATGAAACACTCTTTCATATACAAAACAATGTTAAGTAGGTCTGAATTTAACCCCTAAGTTGTGAAATAACTATATCCTTTGTCTTTATGGAATCAGGTCTACTTTGCTAGAATTCATTTCTAACATAAATTTGTTGTGGTAGATCCCAATTTTTTTTGGTTTGTATCTTTCCTTCTTTGTTATAATTCCTGAGTGACAAATTTACCTGGGGATAGCTGAGCTGTGAATGCATCAATGTGTCTCCAGAAATGTTTAGATTAGTTTGCAGTTATGAATATTCCACTGTTTTTCTAGAGAAATGAACACAGTTAATAATGTTACAATGATAAGACATTACTGTTTACCAACCTTCTCCCCCCAAACCCCTCCCCACCCCCCCCAATTTGAATCTTGTATCTCTGAGGATTTATTTGGAATATCAATATTTTCACAGCTGCAAAATACAGGTGGCATAGGATGTTGGTGAATGAGTATGACATGTTTTCCAAAGGCAGAAAAATGAAGTCAACAGTCACACAACTAATTGACAATCATTAGTGGGTTGATCTTTTGCACCAATTGTTGGTTTAAGGCTTGAAAAATCTATCAATATCCCTGACAGCAAAAATTAGTCTGAGATTCCAGCTCTCAGTTGACTAATTAACCTCTCTAATGTTGATAGACTTCCACCAGGTACATCCAGGAAATACACTTATTCAGTCTAAGTACCCTGAGATGTTTCTTTCATTTGAATGGACATTCCATTGGGAACTACAACTCAGAAGGTGTATGAACAGTCCATCAGCAGTGAAAGCATTAAGGTAAAGAGAACAGTTTCATGGTTGCATTAGAGAAGAAGCTGGTCATGCATAAGCTAAAATACCTTTGTATTCAGTGTTTCCTTATCAAAGTCTAGAAACTGGCTGCTAGATTAGGGTGCTAGAATGCAGTATCTTAAAACTGTAGACAGTTCTGTAGATGCTTCTGATTTAAATTTGCCCTTGTAGGAACTGCCAACTAGGACTAACAACACATGCAATATTCATATGAAGGTAAAAATTGTTTAAGCAAAATATAGTGAATCTGCAGAATTCATGTTCCACATGTTAATGTGAATCTGCAATCCTCTACCAGGAAAATATTGTTGAAAAATATCTGTTACACTGTACATTGTGAGCTGAATAACAAGACTCTTAAAGGAAAATGGCTGTGACTGATCATAAATAAGAGTTGAGGTAAATATAAGAATATTCACTGATATGAAATGAATTTTCTAAACACTATTATTGTGTAAATACATATACAAGTATTTGTGAATACTGGTGCTGTATTTAAGTGGTAGCTGCCATTTGACTGATATTTCCCAGCAAGAATTTCAGTCTAATGATAAACTTTTTTGAGCAGAGACTAACATTTATAAACTATATTGTGACATAGTATAAATCAGGGGTCGGCAATGTTCGGCACGCAGCTCGCCAGGGTAAGCACCCTAGCGGGCCGGGCCACTTTATTTACCTTCTGATGCGGCAGGTTCGGCCGATCACGGCCCCCACTCGCCGTGGTTCGCCGTCCCGGGCCAATGGGGGTGGCGGGAAGCAGCACGGGCCGAGGGATGTGCTGACCCCTGGTATAAATGGTAATAAAAATAATAATAAATGATGTAGAAAGAGATACAAGAAATACCCCTTAACACGTGAAGACATAAGAGACTTTCCAAGAACTTGTGAAGTTATATTTTTCAGATTTTCTTTTGGTTCTGTGGATAAACCAAGATGGTCTTAAAATTGACTGATTTTCAAACACAACCAAGTATGATGACTTACACTGAGCTCCCTGCCACGCTTTGTCATTTGGACACTAAAATGGCTTTGTGTTCTAATCTGTTAATATCATAGGTTGTGGTGGGTTGGGTTTGTGTGTGTGTGTGTGTGTGTGTGTGTGTGTGTGTGTGTGTGTGTGTGATGGTGAGTTACCTTCACATGTCTGGCTTTAATCTTACATAGTCTGCATAGCCTATACTTGAAGTCATGGGCAGAATTCTTGACTCTGCATCTTCACATTACTTATCTTGCTGTGCTGTATCTTTTTTTGGAAGTGGTATGAACAGAAATATTGGCTGCCTCATGTCCATGCATATTACTACTGTCAGTGATGGTTTAGTGAAGATGTTCATCTGATGGGCCAGGTTATCAAGTGCCTACTCCAACCCATGGGTTAAGGGATAACCACCCTAAGGTGAAGCGCTGGAATCATTGTGTGTATTCTTGTGATATTTCTGTGCAAACCACTTAGGTGTAAATGAGCTCAGGATTTAGCCCTATTTAGCCAAATTATACAGAATGGAGAGAGGTAAATAGTGGTGTCCCCCAGGGATTTGTACTTGGACAAGTTCTGTTCAACATATTCATAGATGATCTGGAAAAAGGGGTAAACGGTGAGATGGCAAAGAGTGCAGCTGATGCAGAATTACTGAAACTAGTTAAGTCCAAAGCAGACTACAAAGAGTTACAAAGGGATCGCACAAAATGAGTGGGCAACAAAATAGCAGATGAAATCCAATGTTGATAAATGCAAAGTAATACACATTGGAAAACATCCCAACTATACAGACAAAATGGTGTTTAAATTAACTGTTACCACTCAAGAAAGAGAGAGTAATACATATCTGAAAACATCCACTCAATGTGCAGCGGCAGTCAAAAAAGCGATCAATCTTAGGAACCATTTGGAAAGGGATAGATAAGTCAGAAAATATCATAACACTGCTATGTAAATCCATGATATACTCACACCTTGAATACTGTGTAAGGATTAAAAAAAAGGTAAGGGTAAAGAAGACTCTTGTGTCTAATCCTGCTTTCATGACTCGAATGGAAGTAGGATGAAGGCCTCAGGATTGTTTGTTCCCTTAATTTGACTACATGACCAGCATTACTGAGTCACTTATCCTGCACTGGTCATCTTTTCAAGTATTCATATTGCTTTGCGGAGCAAGAAAAATCATGACTGAGTACCAGTAACTTCTCTTAAATTCTTGTAAGCACTACACCAGATCTTGCTCCAGAGCCAGGAGTTGTAAACCCGGCTTGACCACTGACTCACTTTGGGTCCATGAGAAAGTCACATCCGCCTTCAGTTTCTCCATCTGTAACATAAGGATAATAATACATACCCACCAACCTCATAGGAATGCTGTGAGGGTTCATGAGATAATATCTCTCAGTGAACATTTAAAGTGTTCAAATTTTATTAGGTGGTATTATTTTATTTTAAATTGGAATTGTGTATGTATCCAGAAGAGAGTGCCTCTTATTACCTATACATACAATATGAGTCACCCTCAACCTTGTCTTTTTTTTCTTCTTCAAATTAATTAATTTCTTTCTCCAAGTGTGCTGTTTAAAATTACCTAATTACCTGTAAACAAAAGGAAATATGTGTTTTAACAGTAGAATTTAATTTTTACTAATCTAATTGAATAATAATAAGGCTTAGCAATGGGCACACAAAGATAGAGCATCATAGAAAACATGAATACATTTAGCCAATGTAGAACATCTTGAACCATTTGCACTTCCACCATGCATTACGTATTTTTTTTTTAAATGAAGAAAATCAGAAATGGGAGAATTAATTTTAACTTCATTGCTTATGAATTATTAATTCTATCTGACTTTGGAATTATTTACATATTTAATAGTAAATTAGTTAGGTGAAGAACAATTAGAAGGGAACCAACAAGGAGTCCAGTGGCACCTTAAAGACTAACAGATTTATTTGGGCATAAGCTTTCGTGGGTAAAAAAACCTCACTTCTTCAGATGCATGGAGTGAAAGTTACAGATGCAGGCATTATACTGACACATGAAGAGAAGGGAGTTACCTCACAAGTGGAGAACCAGTGTTGACAGGGCCAATTCGATCAGGGTGGATGTAGTCCACTCCTAATAATAGATGAGGAGGTGTCAATTCCAGGAGAGGCAAAGCTGCTTTTGTAATGAGCCAGCCACTCCCAGTCCCTATTCAAGCCCAAATTAATGGTGTTAAATTTGCAAATGAATTTTAGTTCTGCTGTTTCACTTTGAAGTCTGTTTCTGAAGTTTCTTTGTTCAAGAATAGTTACTTTTAAATCTGTTATAGAATGTCCAGGGAGATTGAAGCGTTCACCTACTAGCTTTTGTATGTTACCATTCCTGATGTCCGATTTGTGTCCATTTATTTAGAAGGGAGTAGCTGTCTCACAAACTTAAAATTAAAGATGCCAAAATACAGGGATGTTGCTAAAAGAAGGGACAGTGATTTGGTTTGATGGCCACATCACCATCAGGTTTCCCATGTGGATACATATGTGCCGTTAAATGTATTTCTGTAAAGCCAGTGATGTACTTTTATAGCTGCCTCTTAATCGCCCACCCTCATTCCCTTAGTGGTTTTGTATTTTTAACTATATCTTGGGCATCTCCTCCTGAATGTTGCATCACCTCAAACTCATCACGGGGTGTCTGGTCACGTATGATCACAAGCAAGGAAAGAGGCTGTACTGCAGGTGGTTAGGTCCAGTGCTAATGACCCTTACTATGAAACGGTAATATGGCCCAGTGGCCGGAGTCCATAAAGTGGCCCTGACGCCCAGGGCTGTGGGGCCCAATGGCCGGAGTCCATAAAGTCGCACCCCTCCATGGGGTTGTATGGCTTATTGGCCCACTGGGGTAGTGAGGCGCCACTCAGGGGTGTGCAGCACCCAGGGTAGGGGGACTTGGGCCCTCCCTGCTCCTCCGAGCCCCAGCCCAGGGCCCTGGCAGTGGCAGGGTTACTCGCCACCGAGTCAGTGAGAATCCTCCCGAAACACGCTGCCTGGGTCCCCTGTTCACCCACCGGAGCAAAGTCTAAGTCCACACGGCTGCTTCCTTCCACAGGCGGCGTAGCTCTGGATGGCATGGCCACCTCTCTGGGTTTGTCAGGCAACCTGGAATCTGTCTGGGGCTCTGCATGCCTTGACTCTGGGGTTGGGGCTTGTAGCAGCTCCCTGGAGAGAACCTGCAGTCTGCATTCTCTCCCTTCAGCAGCCTGCCAGACTTAGCTGGGCTGCTTCCTTTTATACTGCTCCAGGCTGAGCATGCCCAGCAGAGGTGAAGGGGCATGGCTTCTTCAGCCTGCAACGCACAGTTAACCCCTGCAGAGCCAGGGTGAGGTAGCTACACCCCATCACATGAGCCTTTTGGTAAGCTAGACATGCATGTAGACTGTCTTTGTTTTAAAATCCTTTTTCTCTATGGTTTGTTCCCTCTGGTAAAATAATAATACATTTTTGTTAAGAAGGCTGACTAGTCACTGAATACTTGTGACCCCCAAAGGGAAGGACTGCAGATATCAAAACTCATTTGGACTTGCTAGGTAAACACGACTGATACACATGGTTCTATAGCCCTGGGAATGGTCTAGAAGTGGAAAAATTGAGAATTACTCCCCTTGATAGGTAAAGACATGAGGCTGGGCACCTGACGGGGTGCTATCTCCCAGAGACCAGGAAGGGGACAAAGGAGCAGCTAGCCCTGTAACTATAAATCTTTCCTATATTGTTCTCTCCTCCAAACCCTCCCTTGCAGGAACTGTCCATGACTTATTGGGGTTTATTTTTTTGTTAGTCCCCAGTATTGCAAATACTTACGTGCATGCTAAAAATTAAAATTCAACATGTGCATAAGTCTTAGTGTTTTATATTTTGCCTTTCAGTCTCCAAGTCCAGCAGTAGTTCATCATCCATATAGGCCAATGCAGTAGCCTGTTATGCAATATGCACATGGCCAGCATAAGTTCTAGCCATTTTGCTACCCCAGCCACAGTTGCAAAGGCTTTCCTGTAGATGAACACTAGACACTGTCTGTAGAAAGCTTGTCTGCGCTCCTCAGCGATAGCTCATACAAAGCCTAGGACATTCACATTTGTTTTTATTGAGAAGGGAAGTTGGCCAAAAGACCAGGGTTAGACTAAGTGCTACATGGTCTTTGACTTGCACATAGACATCTTCAGGAGTGGGCAGAAGAGACGCTGCAGAATCCTATGTATAAACACAAGTCCCATCTGTGAGACTTTAGCCCAGAGCCTTTAGTCTTCTGGCCCAGGAACAAGTCTGCTATCATGCAAGGCTTTAGTGACACCTTAATAATATCATATTTAATGTGCTATGAAAGTTTATACTTGGAGATCGCTGTTAAAAAGGTTTGAAATGCCATTCCAGAATTATACTAAATTACAGGAAAAATACTGTATTACAGGAGAAATATGATCAGCTTGCATATTACTCTCTGCTTAATGTCAGATGGATTAATGTTACCATAATGAATACCCAAGAAATTAAACATGATTTGTCGCTTGTTGCAAAGTGCTGCACAGAATGGTAATCCATTGTCACTTTCCATGAAAGAAGCTTGATCTGTCAATGAGATCTCAGGCAGAGATTGTAGTATCTTCATAAAAATGCCTTTTGCTACTATAATATAAATGTTCTAATAATATCAAAACCAGCAAAGTCCCAGCAGTTTAGCTGGAGAAGACAGAGGACCTAAGTTGGATTTTTAATGAGGTGTTCCAAAGATCACATAGGCTTACAGTCTCTCACCAATGGGTTAAGTTTGTGCTGTTTTGCATCCTAGTTAGTCATGCATGACTATTCTGTTCTTCCTTGCAGTGTCCAATGAGCAGATGGAATGGTCAGTAGGTCACAATACGACATGCTGAAAAGGTCAAAATGCTACAGGATGCCACTGTCTCTCTCCGTCTTACAATTACGATATCTTGTTCTGGTAGCAAACGTTATAATGAGGACAGTAATGAATACAACTGAAATCTATTCGTCTCACCCAGATGCTGAAAAACAAGGGCTGGGAGAATTTGTATTAATAAAGGAGCAGATCCTACAATCTTTAGTCACATGAGCAGAGCAACCCTATCTCAGTCAGTCAGTCGCATTGATTTCAGAGGATTCCTTAAATGAACGAGGGTTGCAGGACTGAGCCCAAAATAAGAACTAACTTGAACCTTCATCCAGAACTTGATCTAAATCTTCACTTGGAATATTTTTTATGGTCCAAGAATAGTCTTCTGGTTAGGATGTTGGACTGTAACTCAGGAGATGCGGGTTTAATTCCTAGGTCTGTCAGAGGCTTTGTGTGTCTTTGGGTAAGCGAGATCCAGAGTCCACTAATGACAATGGAAGTCTTTTGATTAACTTCAATGGACAGTAGATCAGGCTTTCTGCATGCCATTTCCCTATCTGTAAAATGGGTTAACACTTCCCTGCCTCACAGGTGTGTTACTCCTTAATGTATGAGTTGCTGGGATACTAAATGGGTACCCATGAATACGGCACCACATGGCAAACCCATAGCCCTAATGGATGTCTATGATGTGATCTGGAGAATCTCATATGCAGTCTCAACGGGAGCATTTGAAACAGGCAAAGCAGACCACAACTTGGTGACAGTGTCATTAAAGTTTTGAATTTTTCTCAAGCTCTTATGCTATCATCTGTATTCGTATCTGAATTATGCTGACATGTAGGGATCCCAACCGAGATTGGTATCATACTGTATTAGGCAACGTACAAACAGTGCCCTGCCCCAGAAACACATACAAAGTGAAGGATAACCGGGGAAACAGGCTTAGAGAGGTAAAGTGACTTGGTTACGGTTCCACAGCCACTGACAGGCAGAAGCAGGATCAGAATCTAGATCTCCTGACTCTCAGTCCAACACCCTATCCATTACACCACACTGCCTCCTGCTGAAGGCCATGGAGGTATGCTGAGTTACACCAGCTGAGAATCTTGCTTATTGTTACTCTGTCTTCTCTAATTATTTCTACTGACATTCTATATTTTTGTCAGTGGCATTCTTGTCATTTATAGAAAAGCAGCATTGAAAGACTGAAAAGTCTATGTATTTAAGAGTAACGTGGATCACAAGATTCACAGCACACTGAGCATTTTACATAAGAAAATAGAGAAAGCAATTACTTTTAGTGGAGAAAATGCTGGTGTTTGTATACAAAGAGTATATGTTACACTACATTCAATACTGGCTGCTTTCTGTACAGATCACTTCAGCCAATTATCTCATGCCTCACGACTAGTGTAGCTGTATAAGAGGCTGATCCTGCTCACATGGACTTCAGTGATGCAGGATCAGATCTCAGCAAGTGAAAATTGGTTATGTATGGCTATGGGGAGGAAAACCATGTAGGTTTTAATTTGATTCATAGAGAGAGTGTTAGCAGAGTGATAACACAGTCATGGGTGGGGGAAAAAAGGTTCTTGAGTATGTTCCCAGGAAATTGCTTTTTTTTTAAACAAGCTGACCTCAGGTTGGGGTAGTAGTAGTTTAATTTTCATAAAACATCATAGAAGATGAAAGCATATTACATAATCCAATCCACTGCCCTGCCAATGCACGATTGTTACTGTCATCATATTTTCTAGTGCTTTGTCCACCCTATTTGTAGCTTTAAATGACCCAAATGATGGGGCTTTCACCACTTTTGGGAGATGCCACAGCGGTTCTCAAACTTTGGACTGTGGAGCCCTTAGGTTTGCAGGATCATGCACCTTGAGAGCCAACTAGAGTGAGGATTGGGCTATGGGGAAGACATCTCTGAGAGGGCTGTTCAAGGTGGTCCACAGAAAGAAACTTCTGGAGAATTCTCAGCCTAGTATATTTCAGTCATAGGAAGCTTTTCCTGATCTAACACAAATCCTGTTTTTATGGATAAAACTTTTGCTTTTCACTTTCCAAAATGTTCACTGGAAAACTGACTCCTTTTCTTTGCCTGTTTTGTAAGAACCAGTTTCTGATACCTTTGCTCATATCGTATTACTCTTTCAGCATGCTTACTCCAGGAGTAGTTCCCACTGATTCACTGTATCTCTATTGACTTGAATTATTAGGAAATTAGACTCTCCTCCTCATTGTTTTTGCTGTACACAATTTCACCAGTTGAGACAACTGTGTGCATTCAGCATCGCTCTGTGAAGTGAGCAGATATTTCAGTAGCAGTTTGTAGTGTTTTCCGGAGACATTGTTTGTAAACATTTCCATGTTTGCAAAGAGCAAAAACCTCAAGAAGTTGCAAAGGCAAAATTGATGTGTTTTGTTGTCAGGCCTACATAGTGTATATCTCTGGCTCTGCAACTCACTGGAGGGAAAATGATGGACAGTGATGTCTCTGTTGCTAATATATTTTCCTCACATTTTAGGAAATGTCCATTATATTGGAATACATGCTCATGTTTTATCATCCACCAGCTGAATCTCCATGACCATATATTAAATTCCTCACTCTTTTACTCATCTATCAAAACCTCACTCCTGCATCAGAATGTGCTTCCATATTTCCTACAGTACATCTAGAGGGCTTCCATATTTCCTACAGTACATCTAGTGGAGAGAAACTTTCCATTGACTTCAGCAGGCTTTGGATCAAGTATATAATCACCTTTTAAAGCTGTACATATGGAGGATCTGAAGGTGAGGAAGAACTTGAATACATAAGCCAAAAAAGCCCCAAATACCAGAGTTAGCTGAAATTTTCTGAATTTTCAAGTAAACTTTTTGTCAGTTGATTTTTGATTTAAACATACTCCCCACTCCCAATTCCCCCCCCCCCCCCACACACACATAAGTTTTGTGGGATTTTTTGGGCCAGCTCTGCACAATACAGTTCAAAAGCATCTGTTGTGGATGCAAAACTAAGTAACTTGGGCAATTTCAAAGATGATATATGCCACTACATTATAAGTATATGCAAAATTTCTGAGTTTGGGACTGCTTAGCTAGAAAGCACCCTTTTTTTTCATTGCTCTTTCAATTTAAGCCTTTAAAAAATAAACAGGAATCCAGGCTGATATTTAAGAATGTTTTATCCTGATGAGGGTGACAACAAAATTGCTAAGGCCTCAGTCCTGCAATGACTCTGTAAGTGGACCCTATTGCAGGACTGGGAACCAAGTTTGCATGATCCCTGGAAAGCAGGGCATATAGTCCAAAAAGCAAATCAGTTAAATTAAAGTGCTGCCATAATAAACTCCAGCAGAAAGCATATATAATTGTGTAGGGTCCGTTATTTACCTAGTCATTTGAGTGTTCACTAGTACATTAAATGGCGGCAGAGGGGAGGGAGGAGGAATAGCAACATGATCCCGGTCAGAGAATGAGTTTCCATGTAGCTTTCCCAGGTTATAATAATTCTGTTTGCTGTCTTGCAGGTATGGGAGTATTAGAGGGAAGGTTTCATGCTAATGAAAGGGTTGTTTTATTACGTTACAGTGTTGCTATAAATGTTCTCTAATTACCTATGTTATGGTAGGAATCTGAAAAGGGATAAATTGAGTGCCTTGCATAATTTATAAAAGCTGAATGTTTCCTAATTAGTTCTGTTAGGTTAATGATATTGCAGCCTCATTTTTCCATGGCCCTAGGCAATGACCTTTACCCTCCCCAATTTTAACACTTTCTTTTAGTTCAAAACCATGTGGTGACCTTCCCCATCTTGAGCGGTATTTGGGAGACATAATGCCTTGGAAAATGTTACAAATCCCTTTCCCCCCACCCCTTTAAAGTAAAGAAATGGCCTGCTTTATACAGGCGGAGTAAAAGCCTGATTTATACAGATCCTCTGAAGAATGTTGGTGAAGTGCATTCCTTCAGTGTTTTCATAGAAACTGATGTGAGCTGCATTAGCAGAAGATGTGAAAATGGTCAGGTGGGGGGAGAGAAAAGCCTTTCTCAAAAGAATTCTAAAATAACATTTTGCATCCTCGAGTAATTCCCAGCTCTCCTTGGCAACCATTCATTTCTTCCGAACAGCAGAAATTTGCAATATGAAAGTGGATTGGCTTGCTTTTCCCATGGGGTCCTGTATCTCTTCATCCAGCGCCTAGGGTAAAAAGCAATGCATACGTTTACAATATAAATGTGATTTAATCGACCTCCCTGTCAGCGAGAAATGGCAAGCATATCAAACAAGCCCAAGATGCTAGGAAGAAAAAAATCATAAATTATTCCAGTGATGAGTTTCTGAGCCGCATTTTGGACTACTAGATGATTCCATGTAAGGCTGTTCCTTGAAACAATAATTAAGATAATTCTGTATGACAAGGAGAAAAATGTTCAGCTTTGTACAAGATGTGCTTTCTGTTTAGCAAGCTGAACGCTCTCTATATTGATTAGAATTCCCCTTAGCCACTGCAATACAAAGCTGAAATTAATTCAACGATGCACCATCTTCCCTTACTTAATATATCCTGTGCAAAGAGGGTTGGCTTCTAAGTCAGGAAATTGAGAGAGAGAGAGGAGTGTGTGTATCTAAATGTCTCCAATAATAGCATTTTTATGAGCACTGAATGTTCATCTGTATGGATGTTGAGAAGTTCTATTGGGCTTGAAGGCATTTGTTAGAAACAGAAGCTGACCATCATGAGTTAAATAAATAAATTCATTGAGGAAACCTTTGCTTAAGTGTTCAGATTTGTTCATTACTGAAAATGGTTTCTGTGCAAGAGTCCCTACTACAATCACTTTCTAGTTTTAGGCACAACTGAGAAATTCCTAATTTTCCTCTAAATATTTGAAGATCATAGGAAATGAAACGGACAAAAAGAAAGCTGTATACGTGGATTTGTCCCTTAATCTCAGCACCAGTTTTTTCCTCAAAATAATTGCCTGCATCCTTTTTTCAGATTGTTTAGATAGACCCTGATCCAAAATCCACTAAAGTTGGCGGGTGTCTTGGTACTGATGGGCTATGGATCAGTCTCCAAGGGCCTTAGTACAGTAATCCTGTTCACTATGCTGTACTGGCTCATTCAGATCTTCATCCACCCAGTATCTAGTATTATCTAGGTAGGATAAATATAGGGACCATATTTTATTAATCTTATATCTACTATCTGTTGTATTCCTACTAAGGTACCAGTCCTAAAAACACTTGAGCAGGAGAGTAACTTTACCTCTGCAAGTAATGTAATTGATTTCATTGGGACACTTACCATGCATAAAACCCTTTATGTGCTTAAGTGTGTGCAGAACTGGGGCCCAAGTTTGTATATTTCAGACAGATATCGTGACTGCACTAAACCATTCCAGCAAAGACAGGTTCCACAGGCCATTTCCACTGGTTACATTCTTTTTTATATATTATGTTTTTATTTCCCCAATACCAACATAATACAGTGCCAGGGTTTATCACGGAGAAGCTTAAGTGGAGACAGGGTTGCCTTGTGGATAGAGTGTTGGACTGGGACTTAGGAGACCTGGGCTCAATTTGTGGCTCTACCATTGGCCTGCTGAGTGACCTTGCGTGAGCCACTTCGCCGCTCTGTGCCTCAGTTTCCCCATCTGCAAAATGGGGATAGTGATCCTGACCTCCTTTGTGAAGTGCTTTGAGAGCTATGGTGGAAAAGGCCTACGTAAGAACTAGGCCGAATCACCAACCTGTGTGAAGATGAGCTTTACCTGGTAGCACACAGCTCCCATTGTTCTGCACTGTTTGGATACACCCTCCTCTCATGCCTTTTTGCAGCCTGCTTGTTTGTGTGGTGCTCCTGCTACTATTGCTTTTCACTGTGAGAGACTTTTTTTTTTTTGCATTCTATCCTTCAACTAGGCCTGAACCTTTCAGTGTTTAATTTGTACATCACATGTTTTGGCTATTTATCTTTCCCTGCATCCAGGGCTTGAGAGTTTATTTACTACCTTATTCCAGCCTGGCCAGCTCTACATTCCCTTGCCACAGACTAAGGTTTGAGTTGCAAACAATTACAATCTGATGGTTTTTTATAAGTCAGCCGGTACATTTTTATGTTTTGACCTGGTGAAATGTATTTCTTTCAAATTCCTCTGACAGAATGTGTCATTTGTGAACTTTACACTTGGCTTCTTGGCTCTGACACACTTTGAGTTACAGCGTTTCTCCCCCTCTCTTGAATAAATTATTATTCCCACCTCCTAGAGGACTGCCATATGTCTCCTTCCCTGACCTCCTCTTTTTAATTCACTTGAAAATTTCTTGTTATTTAGCTTAACCTCTTGTGCAGCTTTCCTTGCTGCCTGTTTGGTGACTTTTCTTTTTACACTCTTGGAACTTCAATGTATAATCTTCCCTGTCCTCTTCTGCACCTGATGTTTTACCTCATCCCAGGCCTTTACAGCAGAGGTGATATCTCAAGTATCCTGGCCAGATTCCAGTTTGAGTAATTACCTTGTCTCCCTAAATTCTCCGTGCCCTTTCAATTGAATATAGTTCTTCTTCACTTCCTGCCCTCAGCTATTGTGTGCACTGCTAAGCAGTCTCTGTGTTGCACTTGCTTTATCTGCCTGTCTGGTATGCTTTGGGATGAAAAGTAAATGTAAGGTAGTATTATTTTAACATTTGTATGTGCCTTTTTTATTTTTACATGGCTTACAATTACTTTCCATTAAATGCTTTCCATTCCCCTTCTGTGGATTTCATGCATTATTTTATCTACAGGATATCTCCTAGCCCTTGCTTCCTACTTTCAAAACAAGTCCCTTTAAGATACAGTGCCCTCACTTTACCTCCTTTTGGCCTTAGGTTTGTCCTGTCATGGATATTGATCCCATGTATTTTCTCTCCAGTCTTATTTTATGCTTTAAACCCAAGCTGAGCAGAGACGTCTCTTTCTAGAGAAGTGCCGTGTGTTTGAAAATGAGTCTTCCTGGATCGTGCTCACAAATGTCTTTCCTGCCTTTATTCTTCATTGTGTATGCCTCAGCTGATATCCACATAGTTAAAATGTCCCAAAACTCTTAGGGCCAGATTGCATCACGCTCTAGGCCCAGTGTAAAGACGCTCACTAGACTGGGCTTAGGATCATGTGCATATAGTTCTTGATATGCATGCACAATCCACAATGATATCTGCTGGAAGATGCACTGAGGGGAATTTTGTTGGGTTCACTGCTTGAAGGAATTCACTATAGTAGTAAGCAGCCAACATCAGGTTTGTTTAAAAATTAAATACAAAAGATGCACCCAACTCATATACAGCATTCTTCCTCCTTAAAAATAGTCAGTGGTTGCCAGTCATGTTGTGTTCTACACAGCTCATCTAAGGATTTTCAGGATATTGAATCATACATCAAAACTCATCCTACTGTTGAAATGTGGTAGATCCTTGGGCTTAAAATTCTGATTGGGGCTTCCATCATCATTCAGCGTGCTTTGAGAAGTGTAGCCAACAGTAGGATATTTGGCTTTGTACACATTATTGAAGATATCATCCGAGGATTTCAGCTCCTTCTCTGAGAGTTGGGTTGTGTGATGAGTGAGATCTGCTGGATCAAGCAACAGCTTTGTGATGCCTTTTGTTGAGTCCTTTCCAACCAGGATGTTGTATGTCCCATACAATTCTTTTCCAGAAATGACATCAAATACCATTGCCTTCACTGCCATATAAATAGTCTGGCCCCTCTCCTCTAGTCAGGTTAGGCTCAATGAAGAACTGCATGTGTTGGCTTGAAGTGCAGCTGCTGCTCCACCAGAGCAGCCAACGTGGCCATGCAGCTACCCAAGCCCACCCGCCATGGTGCTTTGGAGGTGACCAATTAGCAAGGCTCTTTTTATCCTTGTTCATCTTCCAGTTCTCACCCCTGCTGCCCCCAAACAAAGAATTTCCTTGGTGCCATCATGGGAACAGGGTTCTACTGCCTGGGGCAGATCAGAGTAGATTGGAATGTCAGAACCAGCTGGAAGATGCACAGCCAGAGGGAGGGCATCATGTAGTTCTCAGCTTCTGGGCCAGATTCCCTGCTTCATTCAGCTTCCATGGGCACAGAGTCCGGTTCAGACAGGAACCTGCCTCTGAAGTGATTGGGAGTGATTGTTTCTGTGGGTTTTTGCTTCCAACCTGGTCCTTGGTGCAGCCCTGGAGGCTGCTTTGATATGTGCCAGCTATCTAGTCACTGGGGCAATGTAGGGAGGGAGGTGGAGGAGGAAGCTCTACCAGCTTTGTGCCCAGAAGGGAACTTCCAGCAACCATTTACTCTCTGTGTGCAAAGGGAGCAGAGAAGGGCAGAGAATCTGCACTGTACTTTCAACTGCAGAGCTCCACTTTTACTTCATTTGTAAGTGTGTGGGTGGGGAGGCGGACATGTACTACCTGCAATAAGAGTTTGAATTATCTTCTACAGAAGACTAGTGCTGTTTCTAAAAAACATGCTCCTGAAAGTACTATTGCTTGCAGATGAGGGGGTCAGATCTGCATGCACCAGGGGACATCAAGAGACATTCCATTGAAGTGAATAGAGTGACACCAGTGTGAGATCAGAATCAGGGCCTGGATCTGTTATGGTATGTGTCTCTCACAAAGGGAGGCGGCTGCTGCTTCACACTGTGAGGTTGGTGACACTGCAGGAAGAGCATTGTGGGATTCACTTCTCCTGAGCCTTGAATCACATCTTACTGATTGGCAAGTTACTTAAAATTTCTCACCAAAATGTACAGTATTATAGTTGTGGCGAACAGGTAGCGAGGACTCCTGATGTATTTCACTCAGGATGAATTTAGCCCAAAGAGTACTGGGATCAATATATCAGGCAATGCTAGGGATTAGCCATTGTATGTCTGCATCACTGATTAGATTACACAATAAATGTACAATATGTATGGTTTAACTGTCTGGTTAGGAGCTTTGGAGCAATCCAACCTCTGTTTAGCTATATGGGAAACCAGAATAAAGTGTTTTTTTTCCCCCAATCCAAAATTTTAATTGCTGTGATATATAAAAGCTCTGAGAGATGGCCTGATTGCAAAATGCTGCCCTTATAGAGACATAGGGCATGATCCAAAGTCCAGTGAAATCAATAGACTCCCATTAACATGAATGGACTTTGGAGCAGGCCCACGTTCAATAAAAATGTCATGGGGCTTCCCCCCACAAACTCCATGAGCTTGATAATTGAGGATTTTCACCCTTTCATTATCCTGAAAGCCAGAGTTTTTTAGCTGGCTGTGGCCCTTGTCATTTATTATTGAATTTCTCTTAGCCTACAATATTTTTCAGCCGAACAAAAATGATTGCTTTAGCTTCTGTTAACGTCATCGGACCCTGCTGCTGGGAGTCTGATGCTGGGACTAGATCACATAGGGTGTTGAAGAGCAATGTATATAATTAAACGAAAGCAATAAAATATGGCATAATCATAGAAACAGTCTAGTTAAACTGTAGGCATGAAAGTGTTCTTGTGAATTTGATGCAGATCGGTGTGGCCGTCAGGGTGTGCGCTGTGAGACTGATTCAAGAAGAATAATTGAAGTCTTAGAGAGATGCGAACCAGCATGTGGGAGAACACTTAGTAGCAAGTGGAAATAAAATACACTGTGGGGAAATGCTTGTTTCTCCACCTAGGGGGATTATTCACACATTCAAATCTAGATGTAGATCCTTCCCTTATTCAGTAAATTAGCAGTAGCCAACAGTCCCTGCACCAAGATCAGTGGTACAGAGGAGTCATTTACTGTTTTGTTTGTTTGTTTTCCCCCCACTCTTTTTCATAAAAACAGTGCTGGAGAGAGAGGTTACAAATCAGCATTAAGTGGTAGGAAAGCAATCTACGCCTTGAACAATAAACACTGTAGCACTGCTGAATTGTATACTTAGAAACCTGGTGCATTGTAGATATTGCTGTGAGCAGATGGATCATAAGTGTATTGACTGCCAAGCCTTACTAAACCCCACAGACTAGACATGGCAGCATGTCTGGAAGTGGGAGTGAGAAGCAACTTGGTAACTTTTCCCTTTGCTGTTTCCATCCTCTGTTTCAGAGTGAAAAAAGTGATTTTTCCCCCATTGCCTTGAAAATGAGAATATTGATGACCATCCTGCTTTTATACAGCAGCTTTCCTCCAGACAGCTATCCAGCCACTTGACAGACATTACTGACTGTGCAGACTATGGCCCAAATCCTGACCTGTCACAGTGGTAGTCATTATGCCTCTCACATTCTGTCAGTTGGGGCAGGATTCCAGGCAGAAGGCCTGAGCATCGTAGCATGGGTGCAGAATGAGCAATGTGCATGCCTTCCATGGGGGTAGGGAAGGTTTGCCATACAGAAGATGCCTGCAAAGGCCATAGGTAGTAAGTAGTTCCAGAGGCAGCAGGAGACCTATGCTATCAGCTCATGACTGACCAATACAGAGTCTGCAGGGGTGAGACACAGGAAGACCCAGGCCCAACCTCTCCTCTATCCCCCCCCCCCGCCCATGGAAGGGTGGCAGCAGGGTTGCCACCAGTACCTGTTTTCCTGGGACTGTCTCCCTCAGCCCACCCTTTTAAAATTTTTTGGTAGCTGTTCAAGTCCCATGTTTGATCAATCGTGCTCCTGCGGGTTCCCCCAGTCCTTAACGATTGTGGGGGGTGGAGAGGAGTTGCAGGGCGGCAGTACCTGAGCAGAAGGAGCTCTGGCTCTGGAGTGTCTGGGAACTATGGGGAAAGGGTGGCTCCAGGAGCAGTGAGCATGACAGGGCAAGCTTGGGGCTGGCAGTGCCCACAGCATAGGCACTGTCTGCAGGGGTCACTGCTGGATGGGAGAGGGGTAGATCTGGTTGGTGCCACATCCTGCTTAGTGAGGTTGGTGCCTGGGGCAGCCATGGGGGCTGGTGCCCCATCCTGCACGTGGGATGGGGAGAAAGTGCCATGCATGGGGAGGGCAGGTGCTACCGGGGATGTATGTGGTATGTTGTGGGGGGCAGGTGGATGTCCCAGGTTTTTGTGTCTCAGAGGTGGCAACCTGAACCCAGATGCAGGGTGGCTAATTGGACTGTATTTTTTGTGTCTGTTTCAACTTCCTTTGTTCCTCCCCTGGTGATGAAGGGAGAGGGAGATATCCATCCCTGGGACTAGTGATTGGAGGCCCGTAACAGGACCTTTAGGACCTTTGGATGACACCCCATTTCTAGCCCGAAAGGGGAGAAGGAGGCTGAAGTCATAAGAAAAGGCCAAGCACAATAGGCCATATTTCTGAACTGATACAAAGGTAAATTGAGACATGCTCAGGGTTTAGCTGATCGCCATATTTGGGGTCGGGAAGGAATTTTCCTCCAGGGCAGATTGGCAGAGGCCCTGGGGTTTTTTCGCTTTACTCTGCAGCATGGGGCACGGGTCACTTGCTGGAAGATTCTCTGCACCTTGAAGTCTTTAAACCATGAGATAGGTTTGATACAGGAGTGGGTGGGTGAGATTCTGTGGCTTGCATTGTGCAGGAGGTCAGACTAGATGATCATAATGGTCCCTTCTGACCTTAAAGTCTATGATTCTATGATTCTAAGGCTGATGTTACCAAATGCCTAGCCCTGAGAGGGTGCATTAATGGGCGAGGGGCCCAGCCACAGAGAGATGTAATCTTATGGGTTCTTTTAGTGATGTTTGGTGGGATTGCTTCAAAATTCAAAGTGTTTGGAGAATTAATATAAATCATTGTGGAGTGCTATGGGTAAAGCAATTGCTTTAATGCTCGGGGGGCACTTGTGGATATCAGGCCAGGTTCTGGCCCTGGCTTTGGCTGCTTTGGGCCACTCCAGTGGTACAAAGTGACCGGAAATCCAATTAAAGAGGCTACTAGGAGATTTCTTGCCTGTTCTATGCCATGCCCCCTCATGACATTGGCGACATGTTAGAGGAAGGGGTAAATTCTGTGCTCTATTGTTGGTTGCTGAAATGACTCCTTGGGCTGCTTTGACTTACTTCAGGGACAGGTCTGCTAAGGTGTCATGAAAACCCCTTTGCTTCTAATGCCTAGCACTGGTCAGCCACCCTAAAGAATCTTGCCTACCAGCATATCTCTCAAATGTCCTTCATTTCAAGGGACACTGTTAATTTTACCCCAAAATTACATATGTTCAAGACAAATTTGGTGCTGCTTCACTTTTATTGTTGAAAAACTAATTGCAACAGAAGGCAGAACCATGGAACTGATGTTAGACAGTTGTTCACACTGAAGGGATGAGTCTGACTGCAGTATAAGTTTCCTATGTGTATATGTGTAGAGCTGGGTGAATATATATATATATATATATATTTTGGTGAATAGTAAATGTATTTTGGGGGCACCAAAACTAATAACTAGTGTGGTCTTTCTTTTTAGTCCCTTCCTCCCCACCCCCAACATATTTTGGAAATGTTGAAATACTTCATTTCAACATTTTCTAAATGAAGAATTTTGACATTTAGCATGAAATCAACATTTTTTAAATGAAATGTCATTGGAATCAACATTTTCTAAACGAAATGTTAATTCAAGTGACTTTAAATTTTGTTTTGTTTCAGCAAGAAAAAAAAAGTTTGTTTTAAAACCACTTTTTCCCCTGGAATTTTTGATTCAGTCATTGAACTGAAAAATCAATTCTTTGCTCAACTCTAAATATGTGTCCACTATTTGCAGCCTTTGTTACACCTAACATCCCCCACTTGGGCCTTGGCAGGTTGAGAGAGGTGCCCGTAGATTACAACTCATATAGGAAAAACTCCTTTGGTTCCTCCTCTTGGCTGCCCAAATTAGTGTAGCTGTGAAATGGTAGAGCCTACAACCATCTACAGTGGAGAAACTGATTTAAGAAAATCTAGGAAATTGTCCCTGGAGAAAATGACTATCTTAAAAAGCACTCCATCCTACAATGGCTACCTGACTGTCTGTAGCATCCTTTCATTCCATACATGAAAAGAATAGTATGGCTGAAAGAACTGCTTCCCTGAAAAACTTCTCACCTCAGTGACAATCTTGAAGTTAGACTCTTCCTAAATCTGAAGTTTTTTAACATCACTGCTGCCAGTCTGTAGGAGAATGATTTAATTTGCCCCCTAATTCAGTGTAATGCATATTAGTCCCATGCATTTCTTTTCCCCTATGAATAGTTTTTTCTCCATTCTTGTTTAGAGAACTAGAGCCTAGTCCAAGAGGCCCCTGAGGAAATGGGTGTCTTTCCATTGACTTCAGTGCTTTTAAGAGCTTTTGGTCTATGTAGATGTGACATGACAAAGTGATATGAAGACAAACCTCAGTCGAAATAGTGAAAGCACCATACCAGCAGAATGTGCAAAGAATACAAGATTGCGTCTGACTAGAAAAAGGCATGAACTGCAAACCATAAAGACTCCAGAGAGCACTGGCTGCAAGTGGAAGAGTGGGTGGCAAAACACGTGGGGATATATAAATAAGTGCTGGTCTGCTATCGTGGGGCACGCTCACCTAATTCAAGCACTGCTTCCCCTATTAAATATCTCTATAATATACAGAATGCAGAACTGCTTTGTTGATTAGTGTATATAGCTGTAAAAAGAGATTAACCAGACATACTTACAATATTCTATTTGCTCTTAGTGTTTGGGATCGGTTCATCACATGATGTCAGATTTACAGCTACCCTCTTTTCATCAATACTGGCAAATAATTCTCTAGACATTTATCATTTTAAAGTGTCACAGTCCAGTGCTTTTTCCGAGGACCAAAATCAATACTGATCTTGGTTTGAATACTTTTCTGACAAGGTTCTTATTTGTAGATTCACAAGTAGAACTAATGTGTGTTAAAGCTATTCAGCTTGGTATTTTGCAGCTCATTGACATATTAAATATGGGCATTCACCATGACTATTAACCTTACAACTATTAAGTAATAAAAATCCTGCATACATATTTATTAGCTGAATATTATACTGATGTATTACAGAAGAGAAATTACAGCATGAAGAGAGATACCTTTGAAGACTGGACTCACAATTGCTTTACTTTATATGTAGGAGAACATAACGGATTTAGGAGCTTTGTAATATTAGGAGCTCTGTTGGAGTTAAGGGCCAGATACTGATCACTAAATGGGAAGATCAGGCTAATGGATGTTTTACTTTAAATCCACTACAGTAGAAGAGAGCATTCAATTTACTCTGACTACCTTCCTAGAAATTAAAAGGAAGAGGACTGTAAGATACAGGGGTGTTGGAACAATTTGTATATTGGAGGTGCTGAGAGTCATTGAACCAAACTGTAAACCCTGTATATGATGGGAACCACTTCAGGCCAGGAGGTGCGGCAGCACCCATAGTTCCAGCATCTATGGTAAGATGTCTTTTGAGACCTAGGAAGGGCAAATTCTCCCACTCCTGTATGGGATGGTCAAGAGAGCTACCCAACACTGTCCTTTAGGAGAAGACTTTGATCAATCAATAGAATCAATGGAGAGACTATATTCAGATTCAGGGTTCAGTCCTATGCCCATTAGAATCAAGATTCCTCCATTGATTTCAGTGGCCATTTGAGCTGATTTCTGAATGGATATTATTATGCACACCTCTAAGGCACCCATCACCTCATGTCTATCTAAGTTCCCTTAAATATATTGAGGGGTATATCAAGTTACTTAATAAAGAGAGCCAAAGTTCATGGAGGCCTCCAAGTTCATTTCTAAAGCCATTAAAGAATATGCTGGTGGAGTTTGGTAAATACACAGGATCTGTTATGTAGACAGACTCCATTTTAGGCCACATAGTCTGCTCCCCTGCCACAGTCGCTTTTCTCTTTCCTTCCTTTTAGGGCTTGTCCTAGTGCAGTATAGATGTGGAATCATGGGTCGCTGATGAAAATATTCTTGGCGGGAGGGGGGAATGGGATGATCCCACCCTGTCACACCCCACAGGGAGAGCTCCTGTCCTGTGGAGCTGGGCCTGACTCCCCATTATAGCCTACTGGCTCTCACTGCTCACAGTTTTGGAGAAACCTGCCACAGTGTAACTGGATGTGTGTCTATGCACAAGCATGGCCTCCCCCCACGACACTCTTCCCCCCTCCTGGCCAGGAGCTTATGGGGCATGGGAGCTAATAAGGGGGTGCAAGGGACTGATGGGATGGGGGGGCAATGGAGCAGGGGGACTGATGGGTCGGGAGGTAATCAAGGGGATAGTGGGGCATCATTACTCATATCTATTAATGTGCCACTTCTTCTGAAGGGGAGCCTCCCCATAGAGCTGTCCCCTCCTCTCCACAGAGCAGTCAGGAAGGGGAACCCCCCGCCCCACCCCATAGAGTAGTCAGGAGGGAGGTTGCCCCACCCCCCCCCCCCCCCCCCCCCCCACACACACACACATTGGGAGCCTATTGGCCCCTCTCAGTCGCTCCAGCGAATGTGGAGGGGAAGGAAGAATGATGATGGTTCCACTTAAGCTTGTGTCTCCTTAATCATGCCAGTTCTATGACCACAAACCACCTCTGTTTTATCCTGTGCACTTGAAAGCAGGGGAGCTACTGCCCAAGGGTTCTTGAGTTAAGGCTTAATCCAAGGCCCATTGTAGCCAGTGGGAGCCTTTCCACTGACTTCAGCGGGCACTGGATTGGACCCTTATGGACAACCATGCCTAGTGCTTAGCCATACTTGATCCCATGCATAGCTTCTGCTCACCCTTGCCCTGGAGTGCAGCACTGTCACAGCTTGCTGCACACTGAGAAAGGGCTTACAGGAGAAAGACCCTACTGTTTAACTTTTATCATGATTTTAGTATTTTGAAAGGGTCTGGACTGAGAGCCCTGGAGACCGAGTCCTCTGTCTGTAGAATAAACACAGCACAGGCAGCTGCAGTGCAAACTTCCCCAAACCATCTCACCCAAGTACTTCAGTAGTAACCATCTGGGACCCCCTTTATGGAGAAGTTCCATTCCCTTTCAGTTTTTGGTTCACTGCTGAGACTTCCATCCAATAAGCCAAATAGGATACCAATCCCTGGAGCTATTCGTACCCATTCTTCTTTTGTTCCTGGTTTTTGTGATTTTTTTTTTCATTATTCTTTGGTTTACAGCAGGGTTTCTCAAACAGGGGTCACCGCTTGTGTGGGGAAAGCCCCTGGCGGGCCAGGCCAGTTTGTTTACCTGCCCCGTCCGCAGGTCCAGCCAATCGTGGCTCCACTGGCTGCGGTTCGCTGCTCCAGGCCAATGGGAGCTGCTGGAAGTGGCGCGGGCCGAGGGACTTACTGGCCGCTGCTTTCAGCAGCCCCCATTGGCCTGGAGCAGCGATCCACGGCCAGTGCGAGCCGCGATTGGCCGGACCTGCAGACGGGGCAGGTAAACAAACTGGCCCAGCCCGCCAGGGGCTTTCCCTATACAAGCGGCGACCCCTGTTTGAGAAACCCTGGTTTACAGCATCACCCCATGATTATGTGAGTCTTGGCCCATATCTGATGCTTTTTGCATCCATAGATCTCTGTGTTTAACCAAGCTGAGTAAACATTATTTCTCCATTTTACAGGTGGCGTAAGTGATGCAGAGTTTAAATGACCTACCCAGTGTTCACACAGTGAGGCAATAACAGAACCCTGGTGTCCTGGCTCTTGATTCCATGCTGAAACCACTAGATCACAACTTCCATATTAACACATTTTGCATGTCAGTTGTGCTTTGTTGTTTCTGAACCCAAATACTTACCATGGTTTGTAGGAGCCAGTGAAGGAGCATACTATCCCTTTAAGAGACAGCAAACCAGCATAGGTGTAATCAAGGAGGCTGGCTCCACCACTTTGGTGCTGGGCTATTTAAAGAGGAAAAGGAAGCTGAGCAGGGGTTTAAGAGTCATGGAGGCAGGCTGTGATCTGTTAGGCTCCAGGGGGTTAGCTTGCCAGGGCTCAGAGACTTTGCTAGCTCCAAGTTTGGGACCTCTGGATCAGAGTTCTGAGGTAAGGGCCTTGTGAACCTTAAGACTTCTTCCCTGAGACCTTCTTAAAGGGGTCACTTGTTTGGTTTGTTAATCTTGGCTTCCCCTTGCTTGGACTTTCTACAAAGCTACACAAACCTTTCTTTATGAGACGCAACTCTCCTTGTTTCAGTTTTTGTTCCATCCCAGGTTCCTTGAAAAAGCTGCTTCATTGATCTCTTAAGCAGAATGAGGCCTATATATGTCTGTGTCAAATCCACAAGGAGCTCCTTCCCATCAGCCAACATGTAGGTGAGGCCCCCGCTGAGCCAAGCCAATGGATTCTCACCACCATCCAGCAGGTTGCCACCTCAGTGAATATCTTCTCACAAAAAAGGACATGCTAAAGTAGGGGTAGGTCATGTGCACCCCTCCTCCATCAGCTCTCCACCAGGATTGGAGCCCCAGTTGTCTCTACTTGCTCCTAAGAGAGCAACTGAATTATATTTGTCCTCGCAGGGCTAGATTGATAAACCAGAGTGCTAAGCACACGATGACCTGGGAGCACTCTGGCTGTACCTTGTTACCCCGCCCCCCAGGCTGTGACCCTGCCCCTGCTCTGTAGACCTGTCCATCACTCGGAGTAGTGAGAGGTCTCCTCCCATCCCAGAGAGGCATCTTTCATCCTGCCCCAAAGCAGCAGGGTAGCCCTCTATTCTTACCCAGCAATTGGGGTATATCTGCCTATAAGGGTGGGCAGGTCAGGGCCACAGTATTCTTCCACGACTGACTGACTGACTGACTGACTCACACACACACACACTCTCTCTCTCTCTCTCCCCCCCCCCCACACACACTGGGGTGATGTCTTCAGGGCCCCTGAGAGCTTGGTGTTAACAGTTCATTGAGAGGCATAGGGCTCTTCATCCCCCTCAGAGCTGTTGTTTCAGGCTGTTTGCAGACACAGGTAGGCACTGCTGCATTAGTTACACTTGGACCATGTTTTTTAGCTTTTTCTCTGCAACCATGAAGGCTAGAAACCATTCTTTTAGCTGAAAAGTTGAGATTCTTCTGTAATCCCATGACTCCAGGAGCTAGGGCCCAAGCCCCACAGGTCTATAGTGCCTAAACCCTAATCTGGCCCTGTTTATGCCTAGAGCAATCCCCACTTCTCTTCTCCTTCCTGCCCTGTCTCATCATCTAGCCTATCTCAAAACAGACTTTCTTGGCTTAGTCCCTTCACCCTGAATATGGGTACAAGCCTGAAAACAACTCTGCTAATCACAGCTCCCCAGCCCACCTCTATGAATCCCCCCAACCCTAAGACACCTTAAGGAATCAGATTCTGTATTCTTTAAGGGAAAAATTACAGCCAAAAAGGGAAATTCCCCTCAGCAACTTCCCAAGGGGAATGGCCCTTTGAAGGAGCAAAGTTCCTCAGTAACTCCACCAAGAGACTCCTCAAAAGTGAAAAGAGAAATATAATTATTTCCAACTCCTCTTCGTCCTTTAGAAAATACAGAAGCAGACAAGTCCCTCCCAACAGATTCCCAAGTCTGTCTCCCTGTCAGAGTTGTGTGACCCCAAGTACATAAAAACCTTAGTGTTAGAACGGAGTGAATAATTCATAGCAAATGTTTATTTGATGAATTACTGAAGCCCCTTTTCCTGTTCACATGGAAAGTCTCCTAGCAGATGACAATTTCTTTCAACATATGCACTATTCAAATTTACTCAGCCAATTTTTGGTGAGTCTTTTAACAGTGTTGCAAATAACTTTCTAGTATTGAATAGTCACAAATATTTGAAAATGGTGCTGGGCTGGCTATGGTACTTGAGATTGGTCACTGAAGTCACATGGGATTGTTTCTGTTCCCTGACTCACGGAGTATGGTCCTGATAGTGAGGAAGAGGGCTCGAAAATGAAGGTGACACTCAGGCTTTGAATGTCACATGGAGAGGCAGCAATTGATTAGGGAATTATAGAGAATTTTAAACCTTTTCCTTTCAGTGTTGTGCAGACATTGTGTGAGATGTCATTCTTATTAATAAAAGGCTAATGTAAGATTTATTGCCTGCGTGGAGAGTGCAGATTTAAATTTCTCCTGTCTCATTCAAACAGAGTAATTGCCTGTGCATTCACAGCCTTTGTAGCGAAGGGTGCAGTCAGAGCTGTCTCTGGTGCATTTAATCGTTTTCATACTGGGACTGGAGAGGAGTGGCAGCTCATGTGTAGAGGGCATTGGGGTCCTGTCCCACCAAAGCAAAGCGCATCTCTTCTAAACTTTTCTACCTGCTCATCAGTCCATTCTCTTCAGCGTTCGCCTTCCTTCGCCCATGCAAACTCCTGCCTTCCACTGCTTTGTCCCCCAATGGTCTATGTGTGACTAAATATGGATAGTGAACCTAGCAAAGTTGCTGGCTTCTTGATTTGTGTTTACTAGCAGGGATTTTGCCTCCACCACCTCTGTGGCATGTGAACAGTTATGACTTCAAGGTCACAGGAGACAAAGCTGCAGTGATTTGAAGTGGGGTTTGGGGGGGGGGGGGTTGGATTCACCACCCAAACCTCAGGCTGCCATGACTGAAGAGCCCCTAGGATTGTATCAGGGAAGCTACTGGTGCTAGGATTAGCTCAGGCGATGGGCTCTTGTTCATAAGAACATAAGAATGGCCATACTGGGTCAGACAAAAGGTCCATCCAGCCCAGTATCCTGTCTACCGACAGTGACCAATGCCAGGTGCCCCAGAGGGAGTGAACCTAACAAGTAATGATCAAGTGATCTCTCTCCTGCCATCCATCTCCACCCTCTGACAAACAGAGACTAGGGACACCATTCCTTACCCATCCTGGCTAATAGCCATTAATGGACTTAACCTCCATGAATTTATCTAGTTCTCTTTTAAACCCTGTTATAGTCCTAGCCTTCACAACCTCCTCAGGCAAGGAGTTCCACAGATTGACTGTGCGCTGTGTGAAGAACTTCTTCCTTTTATTTGTTTTAAACTTCCTGCCCATTAATTTCATTTGGTGGCCCCTAGTTCTTATATTATGGGAACAAGTAAATAACTTTTCTTCATTCACTTTCTCCTCACCACTCATGATTTTATATACCTCTATCATATCCCCCCTTAGTCTCCTCTTTTCCAAGCTGAAAAGTCCTAGCCTCTAATCTCTCCTCATATAGGACCCATTCCAAACCCCTAATCATTTTAGTTGCCCTTCTCTGAACCTTTTCTAATGCCAGTATATCTTTTTTGAGATGAGGAGACCACATCTATATGCAGTATTCAAGATGTGGGCATACCATGGATTTATATAAGGGCAATAAGATATTCTCCATCTTATTCTCTATCCATTTTTGAATGATTCCTAACATCCTGTTTGCTTTTTTGACTGCCACTGCACACTGCGTGGATGTCTTCAGAGAACTATCCACGATGACTCCAAGATCTCTTTCCTGATTATTTGTAGCTAAATTAACCCCCATCATATTGTATATATAGTTGGGGTTATTTTTTCCAATGTGCCTTACTTTACATTTATTCACATTAAATTTCATTTGCCATTTTGTTGCCCAATCAGTTAGTTTTGTGAGATCTTTTTGAAGTTCTTCAGTCTGCTTTGGTCTTAACTATCTTGAGCAGTTTAGTATCATCTGCAAACTTTGCCACCTCACTGTTTACCCCTTTCTCCAGATAATTTATGAATAAATTGAATAGGATTGGTCCTAGGACTGACCCTTGGGGAACACCACTAGTTACCTCTCTCCATTCTGAGAATTTACCATTAATTCCTACCCTTTGTTCCCTGTCTTTTAACCAGTTCTCAATCCATGAAAGG
>NW_020664498.1:2192491-2312912 GCF_002925995.2 Terrapene triunguis | reverse complement strand
TATCTCTGAAGCAGATGACTTCTCAAAAATTGTAGACCAGTGTAATTGGTGCCACTGAATACAGGGCCACATTTTCAAACCTGGACCCTGATTGTGAAATCAGATTTGGGTATGTCTACACTGCAATTAAAAACCTACAGCTGGGCCATGCTAGGTGACTCAGGCTAAGTGTCTGTTTTATTGCAGTGTAGATATTTGGGCTCGAGTTGGAGCCCGGGCTCTAGGATCCTGTGAGGTGGGAGAGTCCGAGAACTTGGGCCGCAGCCTGAGCCTGCAAGTCAAAGTTGCGATTAAGCAGCCCCTCAGCCTGAGCCTTGCAAGCCCAAGTCAGTTGGCATGGGCCAGCAGCATTTTATTGCAGTGTAGACATACCCGTTGATTACAAGGGTCCACCCATGTGGGTCTGTTTACAGGATCAGGCCCCTGGTTTTCTTCAAAATTCGGAGAGTATTATCACTTGTGCTCACAAATGACAGAATTTGCCCCTGAAGTGGCATTTTAGGATGGAGTGAAAATAAGTAGGGTGGGTGTGTGGCCAGATCCTTAGCAGTCAAGAACTATGGAGACTTAAATCAGCTGAAGATCTGCACCATAATATATATACATATAATTTACCCTTATAGATATGTTAAATACACACACAATGGAAGATAACTATATTAATATACAGCAAAAATAAGTTCATTAATATTTGTTACACTGGTTTATTTCTGGATTAAGCCTCTTTAGGTAACACTAGTCAATTATTTTTTGTATTTCAGTTGTATAAATGTACCCAGAAAGGGACACATTTAAAGACTGTAGTGAATAAATAAAAGCACATGTAATGTCTATAAAGTGTACACAGAAGTGAAAGTGTACACAGTCTTACAAATGCTGAATTAGGGGGCCAGATCCTCAGATAGTATAAATTGTTGTAGCTCCATTGACGTCAACATGCCAGTTTACATCAGCTGAGTATCTGGGCCCAAAAGTGGAAGTTTGGTGAATTATTGTACTATATCATTCCAACAGGCTGCAAATAAAGGAAAGAGGAAGAAAAAAAAATGTCTCTGGGCAATTGAACTACTCTCATAAGTAAAAACTTCCTATGTGACTAAGGGTTTCAGGATTATGTCCTATATCTATATTGTGACAAAGTTCCTCCTCTATCTTGGTGGGTCCTGCGCTTATTGGCGGATTTTCTTGCCTCAGAGATTCACCATGTCGGTTGGGGAACAGCCCAGAGACCTTCCCCTCTGGGAGAACCCACAGTCCAGGTCAATTGGGAGGTTTGGGGGGAACCCGGGCCCGCCCTCTACTCCGGGTTCCAGCCCAGGGCCCTGTGGACTGCAGCTGTCTATAGTGTCTCCTGTAACAGCTGCATGACAGCTACACCTCCCTGGACTACTTCCCCATGGCCTCCTCCAAACACCTTCCTTATTCTCACACAGGACCTTCCTCCTGGTGTCTGATAACGCTTGTGCTCCTCAGTCCTCCAGCAGCACACCCTCTCACTCTCAGCTCCTTGCGCCTCTTGCTCCCAGCTCCTCACACTCCCACCACAAACTGAAGTGAGCTCCTTTTTAAAACCCAGGTGCCCTGATTAGCCTGCCTTAATTGATTCTAGAAGCTTCTTCTTAATTGGCTCCAGGTGTCCTAATTAGCCCGCCTGCCTTAACTGGTTCTAGCAGGTTCCTGATTACTCTAGTGCAGCCTCTGCTGTGGTCACTCAGGGAACAGAAAACTACTCATCCAGTGACCAGTATATTTGCCCTCTACCAGACTCCTGTACCCCACTGGTCTGGGTCTGTCACATATCCCTCCCCCCTGCTCAACGCCAAGGGGTTGGGCAGCTTGGGATGCCAGACTGTGCACACATGACAAGCCATCGGCGTTGCCATGACGGCTCCCTGCTCTGTGTTGCACACGGAACTGGAAAGGTTGGAGGGATAAGAACCATCTGGTCACCCTTGTGTTCTTCTCCTTGTTCCGCTGCATCCATTGAAGAGGGGCATGGTCGGTCACGAGGACAAATCTGCGCCCGAGCAGGTAGTAGCGCAATGTTTCCATGGCCTATTTTACAGCGAGGCATTCTTTCTCCACCACTGCATATTTTTGTTCCCTTGGAAGGAGTTTCCGACTGAGGTATAGAATTGGGTGTTCCTCCTCCCCGACCATCTGTGATAGAACGGCCCCCAACCCTACTTCCGATGCATCCGTCTGCAGGATAAACTCCTTGGTGAAATCTGGGGCTATCAGTACGGGGTTATTGCAGAGGGCAGTCCGTAGGTCTGTGAATGCTTCCTCTGCTGCGTCAGACCATCTCACCAGATCAGGTCCACAGGCTTTCACTAGGTCTGTCAGGGGGCTTGCCCTTGTGGCAAAGTGGGGGATAAATCGTCGGTAATACCCCACCACACCTAGGAACGCCCGAACTTGTTTCTTGCGACTTGGTCGGGGCCAATTTTGGATGGCCTCTAACTTGTTCACTTGGGGTTTTACCAGACCTTTTCCCACAATGTAGCCAAGATATTTGGCCTCCGTAAACCCTACAGCACACTTGGCAGGGTTTGCTGTAAGGCCAGCTCGCCTGAAGGTATCGAGGACTGCCTCCACTTTCTCCAGGTGGGTTTCCCAGTCTGGGGTATGAATGACCACATCGTCCAAGTAGGCAGCAGCATAACTGTTATGCGGGTGTAATTGCTTGTCCATGAGGCACTGGAAGGTAGCTGGGGCCCCATGTAGTCCAAAAGGGAGGACAGTAGATTGAAAAAGACCCTCTGGTGTAGAGAACGCAGTCTTTTCCTTTGCGTCTTCTGTAAGGGGAATCTGCCAGTACCCCTTTGTCAAGTCTAGGGTAGTCAAGTACCGGGCATTACCCAGACGGTCCACTAGCTCATCTATGCGAGGTATGGGGTACGCGTCGAACTGGGATACTTCGTTTAGTCGCCAGAAGTCGTTGCAAAATCTTGTGGTGCCATCAGGTTTGGGCACCAGCACGATTGGGCTGGACCACTGACTGGGATTCTTCGATGATCCCCAACTCCAGCATTTTTTTTACTTCTGCTTTTATTTCCTCCCTTTTTGCCGCTGGCACCCGATAGGGCCTCATTGTTACTCTGGCCCCAGAGTTCGTGACGATGTGGTGATATGTCTTGGTTGTTCGACCCGGTTTTGTCGAGAACACATCTTGGTTCCAGAAGATCATCTCAGACACCTCATTCTTCTGGTCTGGTGTTAAATCGGGAGACACTCTCACCTGTTTGGAAGGCTTGTTTTCCTGGGTTAGGTCTTTTTGGACCGTTGTGCATGCCAGGGTTTCAGAAGTTTAACGTGATAAATCTGTTCTTGTTTTCTGCGTCCTGGCTGCCGCACCTTGTAGGTTACTTCCCCCACGGGTTCAACCACCTCATAGGGCCCCTGCCATTGGGCCAGAAGCTTGCTTTCTGCCGTGGGTGCCAACACCATAACCCGATCCCCTGGTTGGAACTGTTGCACTTTTGCCTGGCGATTGTAATGGGTTCACTGGGCCTCCTGTGCCTTCTCCAAATGTTCCCGTACAATAGGGGTAACCCGGGCTATCCGGTCTTGCATCTGCATTACATGCTCTATTATATTTCTCCCCTCATTGGGTTCCTCTTCCCAGATCTCTTTGGCGATATCTAGTATGCCACGGGGGTGACGCCCGTATAATAACTCGAAGGGGGAAAACCCAGTTGAGGCCTGTGGTACCTCCCGGATAGCGAACATAAGGTAGGGTAGTAGGGTGTCCCAATCCTTCCCGTCCCGACTTACCACCTTCCTTATCATAGCCTTGAGGGTTCGGTTAAACCTTTCTACCAACCCATCAGTCTGCGGATGGTAGACCGAAGTTCTCAGGGTATGTATATGGAGCAGCGTACAGAGGTCCTTCATCAGCTTCGACATAAATGGGGTTCCTTGGTCGGTTAATATCTCCTTCAGTAGCCCCATTCGGGCAAAGATCCCCACCAGCTCTTTGGCTATAGTTTTAGAGGCCGTGTTCCGCAGGGGGACGGCTTCTGGGTAGCGAGTAGCATAGTCCAAAACAACAAGTATATATTGGTGGCCCCGAGCCGTCTTCTCCAGGGGTCCCACTAGGTCCATGGCTATTCGCTCGAAGGGGACCTCTATGATGGGAAGGGGTACTAAAGGTGCCCTCAGGTGGGTACGGGGACTGTGCAGCTGACACTCCGGGCAGGAGGCACAGTACCTCCGCACTTCTTCATGTACTCCGGGCCAGAAGAACCGTCGTAGGACTCGTGCCAGGGTCTTCTCTACCCCCAAATGCCCCCCAAAAAGATGACTATGAGCAAGACTTAATACAGAGTTCTGGTGTTTTTGAGGTACTAGGATCTGTTGTACCTTCTGCCCCTGTACTGGTGCAACCCGGTATAAGAGATCCTTCTTCATTATGAAGTAGGGTCCTGGTCCCTGGGTTTTTCCTTCCACGGGGACCCCATCTATTTCAGTCACCTCCTTCCTAATGTTGTCATACCTTGGGTCTTCTGCCTGGTCCCGTCCAAAATTTCCTCTCCTGGGGCTAATCTGTCCAAGATCTAGGGGCCCAGTCTCTGTTGCCTCTACTGGTTCAGAAGCATTAGAGTGGGGGTCAGACTCAGGTGCTTCTCCCTCCTGCGTGGCCTCCTTTTCAGCTGCGCGGGTCTGCCTACCTACAAGAGCGACCCTCTGGCTTTGGGTCAGTATTCGGGTTCCCAAGGCCTTAGCTGCCCTTCTTTCCCTTTTTGTCTTTCTACCCTGTCTGGGAGTGGAGAACAAATCTGGGGATATTTCAGAGAAGATTGGGGGTTGACAGTCTGCTGTGGATGCCTCATCAATATGCTGTCACAATATTTATAGACTCCATTCATTCCTCAGTCCAGCATTGTATGGTTACCAATGTACATACAGCATATTGATATCACTTGAGGGTCACACCCACTTTAACTGTTCATAGTTCGAATTTTAGCAATGGTTCCCAGCTGAGGTCAGACTGTATTTATCCAATTTATTTGTATGTAATAAGAGAACTCTCTCACATTTAGCCATATCCAGAAAGGAAAACATAGCTGCATTTTTAACTCCTTAAAAGTTTTTTGGATACTCCATGCATGAAAGACAAAGCGAGGGAAAAAGCCTGAAAACATTTATGTGGGGAATAATTCTTATTTAAATTAGTAATCCCCAATGAGCACTAAGGAATGTGGGTAAGAAATAGCATTTCTATCCTGCAATCTGATCTATGTAGGTCAGGGGTTCTCAAACTGGGGGTCATGACCCCTCAGGGGGTCACGAGGTTATTATCTGGGGGTCGCGAGCTGTCAGCCTCCACCCCAAACTCCACTTCACCTCCAGCATTTATAATAGTGTTAAATATAAAAATGTGTTTTTAATTTATAAGGGGGGGGGGTCGCACTCAGAGGCTTGCTGTGTGAAAGGGGTCACCACTACAAAAGTTTGAGAACCACTGATGTAGGTGGACTCTTGACTTTGATGAGACTTCATGCAGGCACAAGGGGCTGCCTGTGTGGAGCCCCTTGGAAATCAAGGATTCACCTGTATTATAGATCTGCTTGCAGGTTTGGAGTCTTCATCATTGGAGGTATGGGTTTGAAAGAGTTAGGTTCCGAATGTCACTCTAAGGGCTGGTCTACATTGGGGGGGGGATCGATCTAAGATACGCAACTTCAGCTACGTGAATAACGTAGCTGAAGTCAAAGTATCTTAGATCGACTTACCTGGGGTCCACACGGCGAGGGATCGACGGCCGCGGCTCCCCCGTCGACTCTGCTACCGCCGCTCGCTCCAGTGGAGTTCCGGAGTCGACGGGTAGCGCGTTCAGGGATCGATATATCGCGTCTTAACGAGACGCGATATATCGATCCCAGATAAATCGATTGCTACCTGCCAATACGGCGGGTAGTGAAGACGTACCCTAAATCGCTGTGAATACTTACTTATTATTTGTGTTCTGTAGCATGTAGGAGTGCCAGTTGTGGTCCAGGACCCTGCTGTGCTTGGCACTGTATAAACACAGAACAAAAAGTTGGTCCCTGTCCTGAGGAGCCTACAATCCAAGTGTGACACTACATCCCGTATTATTCATAGAAATATAGTTATAATACGATTATAGCATAACTGATATGTTTTATGCAAGGTAAGGCATGTGAGATATCATTAGAAAGGTTATGATTTGCTGAATCTGATTATCCTAACTGTATGCATGTATCATTTTTGTATCTAAAGTTAGGACATATTGACTATACTACAAAAGTGTTTGCACCTGGGGAAAGCCCACCAGACAGAATGCAACCAGTATGGCTGACTAGCTGGGGACAAGTCAATAGACAATTAGGAAGAATAGGTCTTTGAAGATGCTAATCTCCCACCTTCCTGGGATACTACAAATGGCCTTTGACTCATGGCTGCTTTGACACTGCAGGGTCATGTGATCCAGTCACCTGGTACTGGACTCCATGATAGAATACCCAGTATTTTTCCACTGACGGGGTGGGGGAACCTTCCTGGAAAACAAAGGGTTCCCGCCATATGTAAAACCTATTTAAGACAGGGGAAGGACATAATCAGTGGCCATTCTTCACTTAATCCCTGCCCAGGATGACTGCTGTGAACATTTAAGAAACAAAGAAAAATGGGTGGAGGGGACTGAGCCCAGGCTGGGAAGGTGTCTGGCCTGCGAAAGAAATACCTGGAGTTTTAAGCTGCAAGCAAGAGCAGCTTGCCTGCAAGAACCTCTTCAATCTGCCTAAAACAACATTTAGGGTGAGAAACTACTACTTGTAATCAGTTTTTTAGTATCTTAAGCTTTTATTGCATTGGTTTTATTTGCTGAGTAATCTGCTTTGATCTGTTGCTATCCCTTATAATCACTTAAATCTATCTTTCATAGTTAAATTTGTTTTTGTTTTCTCTAAAACCAGTTTGTGGAATTTAAACCAGGGGAGGGGTAAAGCTGTATATGTTCCTCCACATTGAGAGAGCAAATTTCATGAGCTTACGTTGTACAGTTCTCTGTGCGCCGCAAGACAGTGTAATTCTGGTTTTGCACTACAGAGTGAGGTGTGCACTTGAGTACTGGGCAATTCATTAGCTGAAGCCTTCCCAGGCAGAGCTGATTTCAGTGTCTGGGTGTTTTTGCAGTTGGGTGTGTCCCTACCGGTGTGTGTGCTGGAGGAGGCTTGAGGGTCTGGCTCAGCAGGACAGTGTAAGGGAGCCCAGGCCGGTGGAACAGGTGGGCTCAGTGGTACCCCAGTATATCATGTGGCACCCTGGAGTGGGGAGTAACCTGTCACACCAAGTATAAGACAAGAGACAACAGAGGGATACAGAGAGAAGACTGCCTGGGAAGGCTGAAAGAGAAGGGAGCAATAAGAAACTATTGTTCAGCATGATAGGCAGTGGTATCACCACACCAGCGTCTTGTTAAGTTTTTGAAGATGTCATGAAAAAGGAGAGTTTGAAGGGGATGATTCAGCAGTTTTGTGGATGTTTACAGAGAACTCCTCCCAAGTGTGAGGGGCAGCATGGGAGAAACATGAAGGTACTTGTTTGAAAATATTACAAAAAAAGCATAACTTTGAGGGGAAGAAATCTAGAATTGTCTTTTTTCTTAGTGTAAAAGAAGCACTTGCCAGAACTCCTTGTCCAAACATTTGGACAAGACTTAGTCTTGCAGAATCCTGAGGAGAGTTCTGTGCTAACATGCTTATGGTCCACTATATCCACTAGCACGTGTCACTATGAGAACTATGGTGTCAGGGAGCTGGAGCTCCTCCTTCTGGCTGAGTCTGGGGATTAGCTCTGCGAGGCCTATGCGCCTTTCTGCAGTTTCATTCCATCAGTCTCTGTCTTGCTCTCTCAGGACTCAACTGCTCCTGCTTCATAGCTTAGCCCTCCAACCAGGTCACTATAGTTCCCTGTGCGTGTGTTCTCAGTCTCCACTGTCCCAGGCAGTCTTCTCTTTCACTGCAGCTTAGGGTTGCCAATTTTCTAACCAAACAAAATGGAACACCATTTCCCCACCCTTTCTCCAAGGCCCCACCCCACTCACTCCATCCCCCCTCCCTCCGTTGCTTGCTCTCTCCCACCCCCATTCACTCGCTCATTTTCACCAGGCTGGGGAGGGTCCCTTTTCTACTGGGTGTTCCATGCCACTTCTCCAGTGTCTGGTAAGGGAACCTACGCCCACCCTCTACATTGGATTCTAGCCCAGTGACCCTACAACAAGCAGTCAAGGTCTTCACAGTCCTAAACCTCATTGCTGTGTCCCTGAGCTGCTTCCTACCCTCACTCTCTGCAGCCAACTTTTACACCTAGCTACTGGGCTTTATATAGGCCCCTCCTGTTCCTGTCCAGCTGAGCTTCCTTTAATTAACCCTCATTACTCCCTAACTCCTCCTCCAGGTGCAACTGAGGCAGTTAATTGGCTAACCTGGCCAACTTAATGCATTCAGGCCTTGTGTGGGGTGTACATTCCCGTCACATAGCACAAAGGCGTCTAATCTGAAAAGTGAGACAAGAAGCCATAGACTGAGAGGAGGAAAATGGAGGGAAAGGAAATAATTACAATTACAAAAGAAATTGGAGCAAATGTTTGTGTCCCATCCCCCACACCACTAACCTTTCTTCACCAATAAATAGATTCAATTGGTGATCTTGGCTGTAGCATTTTCACTTGTGTACAGCGGGGCTTAAAAGGACTGTTGTCTCCTTTTCCATTAGTGTTTCCATGCAATGTGAAGTCCCATTGTATGTTTTGTTCATCAGGGAGATACCCAGATGCCACATTTTAAAGCCCATGCTGTTGCACGGTTGTAATTCATAAAGTCATGTGTTTAAAAAAAGCCGAAATGGGTTAGTAACAGATTATGAATCCAAGTGATGCTTGAACCAGGTGATATTCAAAACAAAAAGAGCTCTCAGCCATGCTTGTGGCTGTTTCCGTTGCTTTACACTGACTCAACAGACATTCTAGGCTTTAGAGTGAAGTTTGGGGTTATTGTGTGTGTTGGTTGTGTTGCTGTGTGGGTGGTTGTATTGATTTGTTCCTAAAGGGTTTGTACTGGGAGATTTGTGTTAATTTATGCAAGTGGCTTTTGGGCCGAGTAATACACCATCTGTGCAGTCTCCCTCATGCAACCAGTGAAATTGTTACATCCAAGTTAGCTGAAGAATAAGGCTGGTGATTGGTTGAGTTATCTTTGATATCAAAATGATCTAGGACTCTCAGCATGACATAGATATATGTCTTACTGTAGCTGTATACTGCATGGGTGTAATTCATAAAGTCAAAATGGCCAAGGACTTAAAAATTGGGTGGTAACAGACCATGAAACCCAGTGATAATTCAACCTGGAGATATTCTGTACAAAAAGAGCTCTCAACCAGGTTGTAGCTGCTTCTATCATTTCACACTGACTCAAGAGATATTTTAGGCTTCAGAGTGACATTCTCAGAATCTTATCATGTGAATGGATCCAAATTAGAACTCTGAAGACTTTGTAATGCAAATATTTTGAGAGAAACAGAAGGTAAACATGAATGCTTATTTTCTCCTAATGAAAGCAACATGCCATTTTCTGTGAAATGTAAATAGGCTCTAAATTGCATTTAAAATGAAGAGCTGTGTCCCTTTGATGTTAACTTATACCACTCCTCTTAAGCACAATAACGCTATTTTCCCAAAAATGTTTACCATGCATTCTTATGTGTTGTCCAAGCTTTATGCCTTACTTTCTACTTATGCTAAGGTACAGTACCACTTATGGTCTGATCCAAAGCCTCTTGAAATCAACGGAAAGACTCTGACTTCCAAGGGTTTTGGATCAGGCTCTTAAAGACTGTTTTTGCTAATTTCAAATATAATATTCAGTAGCTCTTTTGTATAGAATGTTTCCTTCATACCACTCAGTGCACACTACAAATAAGAGAAATATCACTATCCCTGTTTTATACATGAGGAAACTGATGAAGAGATAAAGTGACTAGCCCAAGGTCATTCAGCATGCCAATGGCAGAGACAGTTGTAGAAACCAAGTAGAACACATTGCCTCCTACAGGACAAGATTTAGTAAATTCTGGCATGAATTTTCTAACTACACCCTTGATTATCCACTAATACATTCCATAGCAGAAGGATGCCACTGAGTTGAGAGATATTACAATGCTTCATTTCATCCACCAAAATTAGCACTTAAAACAATATGTAGCTCTCAGTAAGGGTACATCATTTTGATGCTCCCTCCTGGCAAAAATGCACAGAATAGCATTCACCAAGGCAATGGTGGTAGAGTCACTAGCTTTTAATGACAACTGCAGATAAAGTGATTCTAGTCAGTGATGTGAAACATAACAATGATGAGTGGCTTTGCAATCTAGTTGTATGCATTGTCTGCACCTGTCTCATCAATTATTATCATATGCAAAAGTCCAGTGAATTATCAGGAAGAAAATGTTGTACAATTCCACTTGGCTAGTTCTCTTGCTACTTTATACTTAATAAAGAAAACCCCACAGAAAGTAGGGCCGTCATTATTTCTCATAATTTTTTTAATGTTTTTTTTTTTTTAAACATGCAGTGATTTAGAAGAACTCCATGAAACCAACAATGGTTTCCTCTCTACACTTTCTACCCTCTCAGGCTTCTCCCTGGTTTGTTATTACCTAGCTGCTGGCATTGTTTTTTAAATGTATAGAATTAAAGAATTGAAACATTTGAAGGGTGAGGGGGAAATAAATAATTAAGGACTCTCTCCCTGACACTGAGTTGACTGGGGTCCTGTTTATCCACAGAGCACGTACTAGCTAGGCACCATCTGTAGAAGCTTCCCCACTGCCAGAGCTCCTTATTTTTGATCTGGAGAAGCCACCTCTATGGGAAGATGACCACTTAGTATCCATGAATATACAACGTTGGGCCTCATTGCTTTACTGTCAACAAGCTTGCCAAGTCGTGCTCATTGTGGGACAGGTTTCTGTTGCCTGAAAAATTGTTCACTGAGAGACCACCATCCCCTGAAACAGCAGTTCCCCAACTGTGGTCCAGGGGTTACCAGTGGTCTGGGAGTATCTGCTGGTTGACTGTATAGAGCTGACTGGACACATGGTGCTGGCTCCTCTTCCTCATTTTGACCAGTTAAGTTACAAATACTAACTTTCCATGTCAGCAATTGCTATAAGTGCCACAGAAATGTTACTTGCTTATCAGTTGGAAGAGAGGTGGTCCATGAAGTCATAAGTAGAAGAAGTGGTCCACAAGCCAACATATCTACTAAGGTGTGGTCCATGCTATGAACCTTTTAGGGAACTGCCTGCCAAAAAACCCAAGTAGTTACTCAAACATTTAGAACCATACCTGCTTGCACAGGCCGAGCATCTGGACTGTCTGTGTTTGCATGGGTGTTCATAAAATACTTTAGTGGGAAAGATAGTTTAGCTGCAGATGCTTTGCCCTTAAGTTGTCGAAGTGATGTTGGGAGGGTTTTAGCCATATAGCTTCTGTTAAAGTCAATGGGAGTTCTGTTGTTAATATACTGAGTAAAACACTGACAATATTGGTTACTGCACAATGCAATTCTGCACAGCCCAGATTTGGTTGTTCAATCATCACTTTTGAGAAGCTAAAGATAATGCACAGTCATGAACATAAAGTCATGCTGCTCTCAGGAGAACAAACTGATGTCAGTTCAAAGACTGACACTTAAAGGTTGTATTTACCATAGGGAATAGTCACATTCATCCATGTTAGATTTCCGTATTACACTTTTAAAGAATGGCTTGTTACAAAAATCACTATGTTAAGGGCCAAATTCTGGCCAGATTTGCATCCTGATGCCACAGAGACTACTACCCTGACTGTGGAATGTAGAATCCAGCTCTGAAGCCCTAAATCAGGGGTCGGCAACCTTTCAGAAGTGGTGTGCCGAGTCTTCATTTATTCACTCTGATTTAAGGTTTTGCGTGCCAGTAATACATTTTAACGTTTTTAGAAGGTCTCTTTCTATAAGTCTATAATATATAACTAAACTATTGTTGTATGTAAAGTAAATAAGGTTTTTAAAATGTTTAAGACGCTTCATTTAAAATACAGAGCCCCCCCAGACTCCCCAGAGGCCAGAACCCAGGTAGTGTGAGTGCCACTGAAAATCAGCTTGCGTGCCGCCTTTGGCACTCGTGCCATAGGTTGCCTACCCCTGCCCTAAATGAACCTTGCATTCAGTTTACAATGATAGTGATGGCTAGACTGCTGTTAACGCCGCTGATCCACTGGGAACATTGTTCCCTTTTTATTTGCATACTACACCACAATTAAGCAGACCCATTCTTCTTTTCACTTTCACCTCCACCATACAAACAACTAAAGACCAAAGCTACTTATTTCTTTAGAGAATAGATTGGAAAAAACATGCACATGTGAAGCAGCTCTGGTGATAGCCTTAGGTTATCTTTCAATCCTCACAACACACTTTAGTCGAGTAAAACAATGAGGGATTACAGGAAGTGAAACTGAATTGGAAAGACAGATGCTGCAGAAAAGAAAGTTGCAGCAAATCTTAGGCCTGGTCTACACTAGGAGGTTATGTCGAATTTAGCAGCGTTAACTCGAATTAACCCTGCACCCGTCCACACAACGAAGCTATTTATTTCGACATAGAGGTCTCTTTAAATCGATTTCTGTACTCCTCCCCGACGAGGGGAGTAGCGCTAAATTCGACATGGCCATGTCGAATTAGGGTAGGTGTGGATGGAATTCGACGCTAATAGCTCCGGGAGCTATCCCACAGTGCACCACTCTGTTGACACTCTGGACAGCAGTCCGAGCTCGGATGCTCTGACCAGCCACACAGGAAAAGCCCCGGGAAAATTTGAATTCCTTTTCCCGTCTGGCCAGTTTGAATCTCATTTCCTGTTTGGACATCGTGGCGAGCTCAGCAGCACTGGCAACGATGCAGAGCTCTCCAGCAGAGGTGACCATGCAATCGCAGAATAGAAAGAGGGCCCCAGCATGGACTGATCGGGAAGTCTTGGATCTGATCACTGTGTGGGGCGATGAGTCCGTGCTTTCGGAGCTGCGATCGAAAAAACGGAATGCGAAGATCTACAAGAAGATCTCCAAAGCCATGACGGAGAGAGGATACAGCCGGGATGCAACGCAGTGCCGGGTGAAAATTAAGGAGCTGAGACAAGGGTACCAGAAGACCAAAGTAAGTAAAATCGAACTACTCTCGTAGTGTAGACATACCCTTAGTCTCATGATGCCACATGAGGCCCCTACTACAGTAAGAACTACAGTAAGTACAGCCATTGAAAAGCAGTGCTGGAGGCTAGGCTGGGAAAACTAGTGATAAACTCTGAAACCCATCAGAGGCCTGGAGCCCTAGCTGCCTCCCTCCCAACTGAGTGGCCTTTACTAAAAAGACCAGAACTGATTGACAACATCAATTATTGCTTTACGAATGTTTGCATGTGACAGGTGATACCTTCACTATGTCCACCAACAAGTTTTCTTGGTGGAAACAGGGATGTTCTACTTTCTGGATAAAATGGATCAGGCCCCAAAGTTAATTTTTCCAAGATAGATTCAAGACCTGATTGAAGTCAATAGGAGTTATTCCATGGCATCAATGGGCATCGGATTAGCTCCTAATTTCACAATAATGTAGGCATCCAAAATTACTAGTTGCTTTTGAAAGTCTTAGCCATAATATCAGGAAAAAAAGAGATGCCCTTTCAAAACGTCAAAGGGCATTAGACCTGTATTTGCCTTAGACCTCCTGACAGTAGACCAGTTTTCCAGGAAGCATCACATACTGTAGGATCAGAAGCACCACTGGAATGTACAGGAATAAAATGCAGCTAGGCTTTCCAAGCATCTTATGTCTATTTTTTTTCTGTCTGTCACTTATCAAAGGGATAGCTCAGAAAATACACTTCATAGGAATATGGTGAGTTTAAGGCTCAACTAGTATTAATTCCTGTGCGTTTCTCCATTGTTACTTATTTTGTAGTGACAATCTCTTTGTTTAGGGAAATCAGAAGTGACAACAGCAGCGGAGAGATGTCTAAGAATAGAATCCAGGGTTGCTGTAAGAACTGTATCCCCTTCTTGTATTCTGAGGCAGGAAAAGGTGGTGTGAATCACTTCCTACTTGCTGCTGTTGTGCCAACAGTGGCACTGCAAGCTCTGTTATGAAGTGGTGGCACCAAGGAAGTAGAGTGGATAGATGACACAGAAGGGAATGGAACCCAGCTACATGGACACTCAATCCCCTATTCTAACCACTAGCCCAGGCTCCATCCTAAGGCTTTACAGATGCTATGTACTTATTCGTAAGGGAAATAAGTGGCAACAACTATAATTACAGTGCAGTTTATCAACTCTGTAATCTCTTGGCACTATTGACTGATTAACTAACTGCTGGTCCCATTGCACATGCCGACAAGACTGAGGTTTAGATATATATGATTATTTGGGGTTTTTTAAGCAATTATTAACAAATTATTCTTTTCTCTAGTGCAATTTTTGCATAGATTTTGATGGTGTCATTGTCTGTGTGTGACCAGAGGGGAGTACAGCTTTCAGGTCTGATTTATCTTTTGGCACTCAACTCTGACTGCAGATTCATGGAGTGGGAGCCTCATCTCCCAGAGGCAAGTGGCTTGGAAGATATGGGGCATAAAGAAGAGATGTGACCCCCCAGCTTATTTTGTTTGTAAACACGTGTACAGAACAATAGGTAAACTATCCCAAGTCAATAGAACCCTTAGCCATTGTCTAATGATGGGACATCAGTTCCGAAGTGTTTAAAAAAAACTTTTCAGTGTTGGGAACAAAAGATAATTATTTCTGTCAAAAGCCGTGCTAGGCTGACAATAAAATATGACCAAATGAAACAGGCTTTTAAGTGTACACAGCACTGTTCAATACATCTGCCCTTCAGCTAGGCAGGCTTCTTAAATTTCTGATGTATGAGGTTAACGTGTGACAGTTGTGTGATAACTGTTGGATTCCTACAGGGTGGAGGGTGTGTGTGTGTGGGGGGGGGGGGGGATGCTTGCAGCACAGATCTATATGTGGCAAGCATTCCAGCTCCATGACCTGTAACTGGAAAGGTAGTTAAATGACTACCTTGAATGTCTGGATCATACAGTGTTTTTTCTCCCATCCACTGCCATATTAAAAGAGCGCAAAGGACAGATGCAAGGATATTTTCCCACTCTGTTCCACACTTGACCATACTATGCAGTTGGTCACAGTGTGTCAGACCACACCTGAGCGGGGCGGCTCTATGTCTTTTGCCGCCCCAAGCACAGCAGTCACGCAGATTTGGTGGCATTTCTGCGGGTGATCTGCTGGTCCCGCGCCTTTGGCGTACCTGCCGCCGAAACCGTGGGACCGGTGGACCTCCCGCAGGCACGCCGCCGAAGGCCACCTGACTGTTGCCCTCCCAGCGACCAGCAGGCTGCCCCCTGCGGCTTGCCGCCCCAGGAACGCGCTTGCTGTGCTGGTGCCTGGAGCCGCCCCTGCACCTGAGACACCCACGCAAGATCATGACTGTTCTATGGAACCTTTAAAATGGCTAGGGTAAAGTGGGCATTCTGGAGCCTTTCTGCGGCACAGTGACTCACTAAATCACCCCCACGATGTAGATAATATATCCTGAAGGCCACATTCAGCCCCCTCTTGCTCACATGGAGTAGCACCTTGCTCCTCGAGTGATCCCATTGATTTCAACAAGCCACTTGTAGAGTAAGGTGTTATTCACAGTGAGTAAGCGTAGCTGAATCTGGTCGGTAGAATACTCAGCACTGTATAATACAGAGCCATTGCTAAACAGTCATAGGTAATAGGACCAGAGAAGATGAAGGTGATCCTAGACTTTTGCGTATTACAGCACGCTACCACTGGACCAGGACACTGTCACCGCGCCAGACTGTGAACCCCTTAATGGTGAGCAGTTACTCACATGAGCACTCCCATTGTCTTCAGTGGGGACCAGTCATGCAAATGGCTGCTCAGCATTGAGAGTACAGAGTTTACAATCTGCCCCATGTCTCTTCCATATCCTGGCATTCTGCACCCAGAATAGGTGAGATTTCCAAAAGTGCACAGCATTTACCACCCTCACTCTGTTCCTATTTAAGTAAAATGTAAATCTCACATTGACTTTAACAAGAGCAGAGCGATGCCACTGCCAAGTGCTTTTTTAAAAATCCCATACCATGGGACTTTGGTGTTAGGCCATCAGGAAAGTAAATTAATTGCTTTTAAGGATTACAGAAATTCGAGACAGTCACATTCGTTTTAATCCTTTTTCCTGCCAATGCAAGATATATAGTCCTCATATCACCTATCAAACAGATACTAGATCACAACCAAAAGGCCAAAACCAAGATAGCTCATCCCCATACATTCTTTAAAGTTGGATTTGCGCTATGCACCTGCACATGGGATTAAGGGGACAATCCCTCCCCTTCCCCCATCCCTTGAAACACAGGAGGGTGAGGAGTGGACGGAGCCCTAACTCCACATTACCCAGCATGAGGGCAGAGCAGGAGATGGACAAGTAATCAGGGCTTGGTAATATGATGGCAGACATAACTCTTTCCCACCCTAGGGAAAACAGAGACCCAAGGAAGAAAGTCTGACTCTTGGAGCCTGAGTTCCTTCTCTTGCCTGCTTCTAGGACTGCATCTGTGTCCCACTTTTAATGTCCTGTTCAGTGTACAGGCTAATTCTGGCCCTAAATATGCAAAATTGTTTTGGAGAGTTCTGAAATAAATTGTATGATGGTATTTTTTTCTATCCTTCTGCCTGTAAAACCAGATTTCTCTATAAAATATTTGGCTTAATTCATGGATACATTCTACCTGTGTTTAAATACAGGGATTGAGGGTAATGTATGTAAACTGGGAGGAAAAAAGAAAAAAGTTCTAACCTATTTTTCAACAAAACCTTTCAGGAGAAATTTGCTCCAGAGCAGAGAATTTACATGCCCAGCTTCATCTTAATGTGAATTTTAAGGTATCTTCTAAAAAAGTTTTTATAATGAAGGGCTGATCTTCAACTTCAATAGTTCTCAGACACACCTAAAATTTTAGTTATTAGGAGAGATTTCTCTTTTGGAAATATTTGCTTGACCAAATAATATAAATATTACCAATGATTGATATTAAAACTGAAAGCATTAAATACTGTTTGCTTTTCATCATTTATGCTAGTCCCTTTTCCCCCCTTTCATTTTTGCATTTAACTGTACTGTAAAGCTACGGTGATCAGTTTCCAGTTAGTTTCACTTCTTGGTTCTCATGAACTAGCATAATCCTTCATATTAACCCCGCCCCCCCCCCCCGCAAAAGAGAGAAAAGAAACTTCTATTAAATTTTAAAAATAAAGCCTTCCTGGCTCATCAGTATTAGGTTTGCAAATTTATTTATTTCAAAGCTCTTAAGGCTCCAATCCTGCAAAGACTCACAAAGCTTAAATTTATACATTATGAATAGTAATAATACCTAGCTCTTATGTAATGCTTTTTCATCAATGGATTGCAAAGCACTTTACAAAGGGGGGGATTAGTATCGTTATCCCCATTTTACAGATGGGAAAACTGAGACAGAGGTGAAGTGACTTGCCCATCATCACCCAGAAGGACAGTGGCCGACCCTGAAATATAGCCAGCTTCCTTGAGTCCCATCTAGTGCTCTATCCACTGGGCCACATTGTCTCCTATTTGACTTCCATGGGACTACTCGCAGAGTGTGAAGATAAGCAGATGCATACATCTTTGCAAAATTGGGACTAAAATTTGTGATACAAACTATCCAACATTAAGCGTCCCTTTAAAACCATTTGTTTTAACTATTGAATGGTATCTTGAAATCTGCTTCTAAACTAATCACCATTATTTTGGCAAATGTCACATGGGGGACAGAACTGCCACTTTTGCAAAAGTTTATTCCTTTTTATAAATACATGCCAAGTCTTAAATTTCTCCCAGTCTCTCAGTACAAATCAATTAATCTATCTCTTGTTAACCAGCCTTTAGGTTGGTGTGTAATGGTGGGGGAGGGGGAGGAGAAGGAATTCTGTGTGTTAAACTCTTACTCTGATGCAGTAGTTGTAGGCATTATCACATGTTGACATTTAGTGCAAACTGTGTGTTAGTATGTTCTAGTAGTTAGAGTGGGGATTGGGAGTCAAAATGCCTGGATTCTGTCCGTAATTTGACATTAGTAGGACCTTGGACAAATCAACTTAATCTCTGAGCCTCAGTTTCTTCTTCTTCAATGCTGAGCCGAATGGTTGGCCATAGTGATTGTTCGCCATTTGGTCCATTCCTGTGTGTCTGCAAGGGCATGATGGGCTGAGAGTCCAATGCTGTAACACACTTGATGCACCCCTGTAATAGGGGGTCTGCCTCTAGGCCACCTCCATGGTGGAATTTTATTCCGTATGTTACAAGGCACCCAAAGAACAGCGTTCAACGGACTTTCTTGTGGCATTCTCACAACGTGTCCGAAAAGTGTAAGATGTTGTCTGCGGACAGTGGCCCCAGTAGTCTGTAGACTGGAGTGACCATAAACATCTGCGTTCTAAATGAAGTCATTCCACTTTATGCCCAATATATGATATTGGCATTTTGTGTGGAAAGCTTCCAGCTTTGCCCAGTCTGAGCGGCACAATGTCCATGTTTCACAACCGTACAGCAGTACACAGGATTCAGCTTGAATAGATCCTGAACTTGGTTGCTGTGCTGAGATTATGTTGATTCCATATTTGTTGTAAATGATCCATGGCAGACACTGTGATCCAATCCAGTGGAGAACCTCCATGCGAGAGTTGGAGGAACTGGTGAGTATAGAACCCAAATAACAAACAAAAGCTGGAGACTGCTTTGACAGCTTCATTATTCAAAGAGATTGGAGTAGTGGGTGGACCTGATCCTAGGTTTTGCAGCTTTGTCTTTGACCATGAAACATAGAAGCCAACCTTAGCTGCTGACTCCTCCATTTGCTGGAGTGCCTTGCAAAACCTGTGTGCTTCAGTTTACTCAGGGCTATTTGATGTGGGCATAATAAAATTACCTCTCAGGATCTGATGAAGCTTCATCAATCAATGTTTGTAAAAAACTTTGAAATTCTTGAATAAAAGGCACCATGTTCTATAAATGCAAAGTATCATTATCCTAAGTGTTGGACGGTAAGAAAGGTACTTAGAACTCTTACTGATGGATGCTAGCCATCACACTGACATATTTTAGAGAAGTCATCTTTCTTAGTCAAAACACCAGTTAGATTGGCTGGTTAATGAAAAAAGAGGGGGAAGAGATAATTTATTAGGGATGTTGAATCTCTTTTTTTTTTTTAAGTTTTGTTTTGAGATAAAAGAAGATAGCTACAGGGGAATGCAGGGATTTTCTGGATAGTTTGAGACCAAAGTGAGTGAATTTTGTCCTAGTTAGATAGTGCTGCATACATCTCCAACTCTATGAATAACAAATAACACTGAGGCACAGGTGTTGCTTACTTATTTAAATAAATAAAAATATTTAAGAGATCCCATTTTGGAGGAGTGGGGAGAGGGGATTGTGTTCAAGCAGCAAGCCAAAGCATTCCTGGGCATGCTTTGAAAAGTTTAGCGCTGAGTGAGCCCAAGGCTGATGTCTGGGAAACCAAACACTTGAAAGAGATAAATCCTTTGTAGCAGGAGATCTTAGAGTACGGACTATGTTTGAGAGCAAGAGGTTATCTCTTGAAGACTTCCCCTCTCAACCTCTTAGTCACAAACTTATTTGTAGTTTCACAGTATCCTACAGCAACTGCTTATATGGAAAAATATTGAGAGCATTTTGGTATTTTACCTGTCAGTGCAAGAAGTATTTTGCCCTTTCTGAAACAGCAATTGCCCTCTCTCCTGTCCCCTAGATGCTTTTCTCCCAATGGTGATTCCTGGTAGTAAATGATAGCTGCCGTCCTATGAACAACCGACACAGGTTGCTCCTTATTATTAATTATGTTTATTATGGTAGTGCCTAAGGGTATGTCTACACTACGAGAGTAGTTCGATTTTAGTTAAATCGAATATGTGCAATCGATATTAGAAAGTCGAACGTGTGTGTCCACACTAAGGACAGTAATTCGACTTTGTCAGTCCACACTACCAGGGAAAGCGTCGACATTGGAAGCAGTGCACTGTGGGCAGCTATCCCACAGTTCCCGCAGTCCCCGCTGCCCATTGGAATTCTGGGTCGAGCCCCCAATGCCTTCTGGGTAAAAAAATGTGGCGAGGGTGCTTTTGGGTAACTGTCGTCATCCGTCAGTCACTACCGCCCTCCCTCCCTCCCTGAAAGCGCCGGCGGGAAATCAGTTCACGCACTTTTAGATCAGTGACAGCGCGGACGCCACAGCACTGCGATCATGGATCCCGCTGCGACCATCGCTGCAGTTGTGGCCGTTCTCAACGCCTCGCAGCTTATCATACACCTTTCCCAGAGGCAGATGCAGAGAAATCAGGCGAGGAGGCTACGGCACCGCCGTGAGGGCCTGAAGTCGGAGAGTAGCACAGAGCTGTCAGAAACCACGAGCCCCAGCGCCCAGGACATCACGGTGGCAATGGGGCATGTGGATTTTGTTGAACGGCGATTCTGGGCCCGGGAAACAAGCACGGACTGGTGGGACCGCATAGTGCTTCAGGTCTGGGATGAATCCCAGTGGCTGCGAAACTTTCGCATGCGGAAGGGGACTTTCCTGGAACTTTGTGACTTGCTGTCCCCTGCCCTGAAGCGCAAGGACACCCGCATGCGAGCAGCCCTGACTGTCCAGAAGCGAGTGGCCATAGCACTCTGGAAGCTTGCAACGCCGGACAGCTACCGGTCAGTCGCGAACCACTTTGGCGTGGGCAAATCTACCGTGGGGGTTGTTGTCCTGCAAGTAGCCAAGGCAATCGTCAAGGTACTGCTGTCAAAGGTAGTGACCCTGGGAAACGCGCAGGCCATCATAGATGGCTTCGCCGCGATGGGATTCCCAAACTGCGGTGGGGCTATAGATGGGACTCACATCCCTATCCTGGGACCGGGCCACCAGGCCAGCCAGTACATCAACCGAAAGGGCTACTTTTCAATGGTGCTGCAAGCACTGGTGGACCATCGGGGACGGTTTACAAACATCTACGTCGGATGGCCGGGCAAGGTTCATGACGCTCGCGTGTTCAGGAACTCTGGTCTGTTTAGACGGCTGCAGGAAGGTATTTACTTCCCGGACCACAAGATAACTGTTGGGGATGTGGAGATGCCTACAGTGATCCTCGGGGACCCAGCCTCCCCGCTAATGCCCTGGCTCATGAAGCCCTATACTGGCGCCCTGGACACTGAAAAAGAACTCTTCAACTACCGGCTGAGCAAGTGCAGAATGGTGGTGGAGTGTGCTTTTGGCCGTCTCAAGGGGAGATGGAGAAGCTTACTGACTCGCTGTGATCTCAGCGAAACCAATATCCCCATCGTTATTGCAGCTTGCTGTGTGCTCCACAATCTGTGTGAGAGCAAGGGGGAGACCTTTATGGCGGGGTGGGAGGTTGAGGCAAATAGCCTGGCTGCTGATTACGCCCAGCCAGACAGCCGGGCGATTAGAAGAGCCCAGCGGGACGCGCTGTGCATCCGGGAGGCTTTGAAAGCCAGTTTCAAGGCTGAGCAGGGTACCCAGTGACTTTTAAGTTTGTGGACACAGAAGCAGAACTTGCCCCCGTTTCTTTACCCAGTTGCCGTCGACTATCCTCTCCAATCACATACCCCCTTCACCCCCTTCCCAAAAAATAAAATCTGTTCTGTTTTGTTAATGGACACCATTGTCTTTATTACTGTTTTCACGGGAATGTTTTAAACCTGGGACGCAGACTGTGGCGGGGGGCGGGTTTAGTGTTGTGATGCAAATGATGCTTCTAAACTCCAGGAATGACAGGCTCCGCGGTGGTGGACTGGTTGTTTCAACGGAGCCTGCCAGCCCTCCTGGCCGGGACTGCGTGTATGTGTCGGCTATGTGACTGTCTTGCAGGGTGAGGAGGGTTACAGATCCCCTGCTGCGCGGCTCTGTGATCCAGGGTAAGGACCGCTGCATAAGATCTGTAACTGCCCTCCCCCGCCACCAAGTCACAGAGCAACACCACCCCCCCCACCACACAGAACATGAAAACCACCTCCCAGACTGACCAGGATAACTAGTCACTGCACTGTATATGTGCCCTGCTGCTGCACCTGCCCCCTGCTAAAGGTGACTGTCCTGTCCAATGACCAAGCCCCTTCCCCCCCTTCAGACAGACTCCCCTCCAAAAGAAGAGGATGGAAACAGAAATGAACAGAAACGTATTCTTTATTAACAACCGCACATGGAACGGGGGGGTGAAACTTGGACGGGGTCTTGTGTGAGGCGGGTAGGAAAGGACTTTTCAAATTTTGGGGAATGAGAGCCTTCTAGTGGTAGAGCAGTCCGCAGGGGTGGAGTGAAATTTTTCACGGCCCCTTCCACCCCTCCGTGTTTGGACTTTGAGTGAGGGGGGTATGGGACTTGGTGGCGGGGCAGGGCAGTTACAGAGAGACTGCAGCGGGGCTCTCTCCTCCTGCCTCCGGTCCTGCAGAACATCCACAAGGCGGCGGTGCGTGTCCGTTTGCTCCCTCATTAGTCCAAGCAGCGTTTGAGTAGCCTGCCTGTCCTCCTGTCGCCACCTCTCCTCCCGTTCAATGTTTGCCCGGTGCATTTGGGACAAGTTCTCCCTCCACTGTGTCTGCTGGGCTGCCTGTGCTCGGGAGCATGCCATTAGTTCAGCAAACATGTCTTCCCGTGTCCTCTTCTTCCTCCTCCTAATGTGCGCTAGCCTCTGGGCAGATGTGGCTGTGGGAATTGGAAAAAGGGAGTGAATTCCTGAGACAGAGCAATGTATCTGTGAACAGAGAACATAGTCTTTCTCTGTGAACAAGACCATGCAGAGCACCTATCACACGCGCACTGAGGACAAGGTCGAATTTTCGGCCCTCGCCTACCGTGCCTGCGGTCTTGCTGTGGCGAGCTGAGGAGCAGGGCTGGACACCGGACTTTGTCTAGATGGCAAACATGGTAAGCCGTAGACTTGTGGCCGCTTAAAACTTTAAGAGTGGCACTGGCCTCCTTTCACATAGAAAGCAATGCGAGTCTCTGCTGGCAGCAATCCTGCAAGCATGAACTCTGGCCCTGTCCCACCCCCTCGCGGCTGTAAACCGCGTGGCTGTAAACCGGTGGTTGCAGTTCTGTAAAGGGACGGGCAAGCAGTCCCAATACTAACTTTCCCCTACCTAATTCACAGCAGGGAGTCATGCCAGACATCACCCTCCTGAAGGTCTCTGCGAGCCAGAAGGAGCGGATGCTTCGTGACAGCCTGCAGAAACCGGGGCCATTTGCTGCGCTGCTCTGCAAGGCCATGATCCCGGAGTACCTGCTGGCGTTGTGGCAGGGAAACGTGTCCTACCACGGGGGGGCCTAATAAGCTCTCCCTGCCCAGGAACCTGCTGATGAGGCTGGAAAAACACCTGCAGGAGGTGTATGAGGAGTTCTCCCCGGAGGATGTCGCCTCTATCCCCGGTTACATTGACCAGTTCTTGGCTTAGGTGCCCTTGGAGGGACAAATGACTGCAGGGTTTTGGGCACTATAATCATGAAGCGGACATTGTGCAATTTTTTGAAAATGGTTCGGACTATATATTGAGGCGCCCAAAGACAGACTAATCATGACACACTTTGCACTGATTCCCCTTTTGTTTGACTTTCCTGTTTACATGTTTTGAAGCACTTTACCCACTGTTAATATTTTCAATCTTCCTGTTTTGTTGCAAATAAATGTTTACATGTTTTAAAGCACTTTAGCTACTGTTAATATTTTAAATATGCCAGTTATGTTGTAAATAAATGTTTAGATATTTAAAACACTTACTGCTTGATCCTTCCCCTGAATCTGTGTCTGGGGTAACGGCGGGGGACGGTTGGTAGGGGATCTCGGTCAGGGTGATGAAGAGCTCCTGGCTGTCGGGGAAATCAGCGGTGCCAGCGCTGTCGACTGCCTCGTCCTCCTCATCTCCTTCTTCATCTTCCCCGTCCGCTAACATGTCGGAGGAACCGGCCGCGGACAATATCCCATCCTCAGAGTCCACGGTCAGGGGTGGGGTAGTGGTGGCGGCCGCACCTAGGATGGAATGCAGTGCCTCGTAGAAACGGGATGTGTGGGGCTGGGATCCAGAGCGTCCGTTTGCCTCTTTGGTCTTCTGGTAGCCTTGTCTCAGCTCCTTGATTTTCACGCGGCACTGCGTTGCATCCCGGCTGTAGCCTCTCTCTGCCATGGCTTTAGAGATCTTCTCATAGGTCTTTGCATTCCGTCTTTTGGAGCGCAGCTCGGAAAGCACGGACTCATCTCCCCACACAGCGATGAGATCCAAGACTTCCCGATCCGTCCATGCTGGGGCCCTCTTTCTATTGGATTGCACGGCCATCTCTGCTGGAGAGCTCTGCATCGTTGCCACTGCTGCTGAGCTCGCCACGGTGTCCAAACAGAAACTGCGCTTCAAACTGCCCAGACAGGAAAAGGAATTCAAATTTTCCCGGGGTGTGGCTGGTCAGAGCATCCGAGCTCGGACTGCTGTCCAGAGCGTCAACAGAGTGGTGCACTGTGGGATAGCTCCCAGAGCTATTAGCGTCGATTTCCATCCACACCTAGCCTAATTCGATATGGCCATTTCGAATTTAGCGCTACTCCTCTCGTTGGGGAGGATTACAGAAATCGATTTAAAGAGAGCTCTATGTCGAACTAAATGGCTTCCTGGTGTGGACGGGTGCAGGGTTAATTCGATATAACGGCGCTAAATTCGACATAAAAGCCTAGTGTAGACCAGGCCTAAGAGACAACCAAGAGTCAGATGCTTGGGGTTGTACAAACACAGAATAGTAGATGGTCCCTGCCCTGAACAATTTACAATCTAAGTGGACGAGAGGGTGGGGAAAGGAGTAGAACATGCCAGCAGAGTGAACAATATGGTTGACGCCAAAGTCCTGATAGTTCCACTGTGTGTGTGTGTTTTGTTTTAGGAGTGGGTTTAATTAAAATGGGATCAGCTATACGGAAAGAAAGGTAAGGAGGACAGGGCAGGGGAAGCAGAGGTGAAGTGGCTAAAGGAAGTGGGGGGATGGTTGGAGCAAACAGCTCAGGGCAAAGAAAGTTTGAACATTTTAAAGGTTTGTTTGGACTGTCCAGAGATCCCTGCTTTGACTGCTTCTGCTGGCTGGAGTCTGGCTGGCTGCTCTCTGCAGTTTGTACATCTTGGATATCTGCAGAAGCAGCTGGAGACAAGGAGAAGTCAACATGATGTGACCTTCCCTACCCCCCGGCCCCACAGATAAGCAATAAGTGCTCCCTAGCCTTCAGGGGCCAAATGGAAAACAACGCCTTTATAATGCCAAACATAATAAAGATGGATCCATGTAAATTGGCCCAGAGGTCTTCTAGTTTGTTTGGGTTTGCAACCTCCAGAGCGAAAACCCAGCTGTGTGGGTTCAGCTGAACATAAGGTTTGAGATTAGTCCATGCTCAGCTGAACCTCACAATTCTTCAGAACTCCCAACTTCTCTTGTCTACTTATTTTTCTTAATTCCCCAAGGCTTCCTACTGGTGGATCTAAAGTTCTTTGTGCTTTTTGTATCTTACCATTTGACTAGTAGATTAAAAGACCTACCTAAAAACCTCTTGCATATAATCTGAATGTTCGTATAATTGTTGGTGTAGGTAATCCATTTCCCCTAGAGGCAGTAGCTAGGTCAATAGAAGAATTATCCCATTGACCTAGCACTGTCTACACTGGGGGTTAGGTTGGTTTAACTGTGTCCCTCAGGGATGTGGATTTTTCACACCCCTGAGCGACGTTGTTATACTGACCTCATTTCCTAGTGTAGATCAAGCCTAAGATAGACAAAAGTAAATAGTACTTCATACAGTCCATAGTCAGCCTGTGAAACTCATTGCTATAGGATACCATTGAGGCCAAGTAGGAAATAAGATGAGATATTTATTCGGCTAAAAAGAGTTACGGTATAAATCTAGGGTTACCATATTTTAATAAAACAAAAAGAGGACACTCCATGGGGCCCTGGCCCCGCCCGGGCCCCAGCCCCGCCCCAACTCTGCCCCTTGCCCAAAGTCCCCGTCCCAACTCCACCCCCTCCCCTGAACGCTCCACCCCCCTGCTCCTCCCCCTCCCCTGCTTCCCGTGAATCAAATGTTCGCGGGAAGCCTGAAACAGGCAGGCAGCAGGTAAGCTGGGGCGGTGGCGGGGGGGGGGGCGCGAGGATGCGCGGCCCAGTCCGGCCCCCCCGGCCGAGCGGCTCCCTCCAGCGGCCAGCCCCGGCCGAGCGGCTCCGGCCCCGGTGACGCCCCGGCAGCTGAGCACCCCGAGCCCCGGTCCCAGTGGCTCTGGCCCCGCTCGGCTCGGGCCCCGGTTCCGGCCGAGCGGCTCTGGCCCGGCCCCGGCCCTGGCCAAGCAACGCCGGCCCCAGCGGCTCCGGCTCCGGCCCCAGCGGCTCCAGCCTGGACCCAAGCCCCACGACCCCTCCCTATTTTCCCGGACATGTCCGACTTTTGGGAATTTCCTCCCGGATGGGGATTTAAGGACCAAAAAGCCGGACATGTCCGGGAAAATCCAGACGTATGGTAACCCTAATAAATCTTCAATAATAATAATGAGATATGCTGGTTCAGTGTATGTCCCATGCAGCCTTCTTTGCAGCCCTGACCAGAACTTAAAGTGTTTCCTCCCCAGCACAAGCACTGATGGTATGTCTACACTGCACACTAAACCCAGATCTGTGGGACTTGAGCTTGTGGACTAGGTCGGTATAGGTTTCCAAAACCGTGCTTGAGCATTCACATTACATATGTAAACCTGGGGTTACAATGACTGGACCAGGGACTCTCAGCCATGCTAACAAGATCATACTGCACTACACAAACCTCCTGACTCAGGTCTGTGGCTTCATCTGCATCTATGCTGCAAAAAGACAGGGCTTAGACCCGAGCCACAGTGGGTCTCTGGTTCTGACACCCCCGCCCCCCCGCACTGAGTCTAGCATGCAGATCTTGAGTGCTTGCTAACTGATTTGTATGTGGAAAGAAGGGGAGCTTGGGCTCAAACCTGAGACAGAGCCTGGGCTTAGTGTGCACTGTAGGCATACCCTGACAGGCTCATGGTGCAACAACCACCTGTCCTATGCCTATTCTGATGCAGCATTGAAACCTACACACACACCCCCTCATGCAAATGGCAGTATGGTACTGCCATAGTACCAGTGCCACTGATACCAATAAATATATTTCCCATGCTAGTAAGCAGACACATCTCTTGTATATCTTGCAGTGGTGTCAGGGTGAATTAGCTTTTAATCAGTTGGCTGAAAAGGGACAAGAATGATGTAGGGGGAAAGGCTTCCTCTTTCTCAGGAACACCGTTGATTGGAGATAAATAGACAAGAGTGTTTTCCTGGCTGTAATGTGCTAGGGTAGTACACAAATGGCTGGTGGTGATCCGATCCGATCCGGCGGGTAGCAATCGGTCTATCGGGGATCGACTTACCGCGTCTAGTGAAGACGCGGTAAAATCGATCCCTGATCGCTCTGCCGTCGACTCCGGAAATCCACCTCGGCAAGAGGCGGCAGCGGAGTCGGCGGCAGCGGTCGACTTTCCCGCGTCCTCACCGCCAGGTAAGCCGACCTAAAATACGCAACTTCAGCTATGCTATTCACGTAGCTGAAGTTGTGTATCTTAGGTCGGACCCCCGCTGTAGTGTAGACCCAGCTTATGAGTAGAATTTGCTCCTTCATGATTAAATGTGACAGGGAATAAAAATGAGATACATTTTTTAAATGAACTGTCGCAAAGTACATACATTGTAAAAATTACTAGGCTAAACGTTCCCAAAACGCACACAGTCTATCTGGTGTCACTGGGCTCAGTACCAGCTTAACCAGATTAGGTTATAAATCCCACCTGGTTTTGAGATCCTCAGGTAAAAGGTGCCATGGAAATGCAGTTTTATTTAGGTAGGCACAAAAGTCTATTCCCAGCCATTCTCCTCTTAATTCCAAGTGTATTAATACAGCAGAGATAACTCAAGGGCTGTGTTAAGTTTATGTCTGGTAAACAAGAGAAGTGTGGGACCAGGACTCAATGAACTAAAATTGGTGTGTTGGAAATTAGGTCAAATTGGCAGACAAAATAATGAGGGGGCAGGCTAGTCCACACACCATTCCTTTTTGGGGTCTTCAAGAAGAGGAAAAGTCATGAAGGCAAAGCAAACTGTGATGCTGTCCAACTGTACGAAGGGGCAGGAGTGAGCTTCACCATCATGGCTGCTTCCACTACCATCTCCTGGGACCCCACATCTTCTTCATCCTAATCCTGAGTGATGTTCTGAGCCACACCAGAGAGAGGGAGCCAGATGACACCACCACCTTCACCAACTCTGGCTAAGTCCGAAACACCTCTTGGGATGTGAGACACTTGTCCTTTCCCATCCACACCTTTCTTGTCTTTCCTATCTCTCTCCGTTTGCCTTCTGTTTAATAAGAAGCTGCTTTAGCCAGCCAGTACTGTATATTTTGCAACACTGCTGAAAGCCTGTGGCCAGCAAGCAGGGCTGGCTCCAGGCACCAGCCTGGCAAGCAGGTGCTTGGGGCGGCTGCTCCAGAGAGGGGCGGCACATCCAGGTATTCAGTGGCAATTCGGCGGATGGTCCCTCACTCCCGCTTGGAGCGAAGGACCTCCCGCCGAATTGCTGCCGCCGATCGCGATTGCTTTTTTTTTTTTTTTTTTTTTAGCTGCTTGGGGCGGCCAAAACCCTGGAACCGGCCCTGCCAGCAAGGCAATTAAAAGCAATGCTCCAAACAGCCTGATGCTGGTACAAGTTTGCCAGGTCTCAGTGGCTAATAAGACAATGTGCTGACACACTTTTTCCAAATATGGGGGTTACATGTGAAAGTCAACATGACTGACAGGAGTTGCATTTTCCATCTTCGCTCTTCTCCCCTCCCCCCCTTTTATGTGTATTTTGTTTTGTCTTCTTTTTTTAGGAAATGGGATTCAACTTTTAACGACGACAGCTCCAGCTCATCTCCACTAACTTCTCTTTTCCCCAAAAGGATAGTTATCACCATCTTTAATACCATCTAAATGACTGTCAAATAGGGGTATTTTCCTTCTAAAACCTCCTTATGGCTAAAGGGAAAGGGAACAAGAGTTGTTAAACTGAAAGCTGTATTTAATACTTCACAATTCAGATGCTTTAACTGTTTTTTCTTTATTTTTTCTGTATCTTTAATGAAAGGCTGAAAAGATTTTTAATGGTGTTTGTGCCATGGTACTAAGCAGGTTGAGGTTCCGAACTAAGTTAAAACTGTTGCATGTTGGACAGTGACAGGCTTCTGTTAACACCTCTAACTCTTTGGGCCCATATATTCCATCTAAATTAATACAACAGCCCACAAGGGAGCCTCCTGATGATCCACTCCCAGGAGCTCCTGCCTCCCCCATCCTGTTCCATACCCCTACCTGCTGCTTCAGGTCTGTCCTGTGTCCTGGTCCCTGGTGGCGAGAGGAGCTGCTGTATGTTCCGGCAGGTTGAAAGCCTGGCACATGGAGTGTGACCTGGATGCCAGCCGCATTCCTAGCCACGTGATATGTGCAGTGGATACAAGTTTGAAGCATGGCCATGCATGCATGTAGCTTACAGGGAACATTGCCCATTACTCTATTTGAAGGCAATGGGACTTGCAGGAGCTGAGTTCCTCTGAAAATCAGACTCCTTAAGTGACTTGCCCAAGGTCACCAACAGAGTTGGTGTCAGTGGAAGGATGATGATTTGAGTCTTTCATTGACTTCAAAAGGCATTGGATCGGGCCTGGGAAGTGTTAGACCAACTTGAGGCTTATGGAGGCATCTCCAACTGTTCTTTGCAGGCTTAGTAGCCTAAAGGCAGAAGAAACACTGAAGAACAAGACAGCAGCTTAAGGGAAAAATAGATGTATTATCTATAGAAAAGAAAATAGGAGAAGATATGAAAGTCTTCAGAATTAGGTCCATATAAGGGCTCATAAATCCAAAGTTATAAAGAAAATAGGAATTTTTAGAGAGAACTGGTTCTGATTAAATGCGAGGAATAAAACCTGAAGGAAAACAGACCTCTCCCAATAGATTCAGAGTATGCCTATTGAAAGGAATTTAGTTTTTCTTATTGTAACTTGAGCAATAGAAAAAAAGAAGCCCCAAATCCATTTGTTCTGAATTGATAAGTATTATTCTGCTTAAATATGGTGTATAGTAGGAGTCATGTAGAGGAAGCATAGTCTAATGGTTGTACCACAGGACTGGGGAGTCAAGTGATTGGGATTATATTCCCTTTCACTGATTTAATGTATGACCATGGACGACTCCATGTGGTCTCTCAGTGCCTTAGTTTCCTCATATGTAACAAATGGGATTATAACTGTGACCTAAAAACCTTTTGATGCCAACTAGCAGAAGGCACAGGAGTATAGAGGGGTGCAGGGATTCTCTGTGTTCAGCAAAAGAATGTCTTGTAAAGTCTCTACTGAAAGCCAGTGTCGTACTGGTCATCATAATCATTGTGAGAGATATGCATGGAAAATAGAAGAGGAGTTATGAGTATATATTAAAATTATGTTCTCTAGGTCTATAGTTAAAAGCCAGTCCCTCGAAGGTAGCATATCTTGAGACAAACTTCTCCAGACAAAGGGTGAGAGAGGCCATCCTGGAGATAATTGTATTGTGTGTTGTATGTCATACAGTAGAATTCTATTAAGCATTGTAAGTTAAAAGCTAATAAAGAGTAGCAGGGACTTCAGATGGAAATTAACATGAAGAGGTAAACAGTGGGGAGGGGGAACACCCTGTGTTGACACAAACATAAATGGTCTGTTCTAGTCAGGGCCGGCTCCAGGGTTTTGGCCACCCCAAGCAGCCAAAAAAAAAAAAATGCCGCGATCGCGATCTGCGGCATCAATTCGGTGGAAGGTCCTTCGCTCCGAGCGGGAGTGAGGGATCGTCCGCCGAATAGCTGGACCTGCCACCCCTTTCCGGAGTGGCCGCCCCAAGCACCTACTTGCCAAGCTGGTGCCTGGAGCCGGCCCTGGTTCTAGTATATGTCGGGATGCAGAGACACCCTGGTATCCCTCAGAGAGGCAGTAAACTGACAGCAGATTTGCTTAATGAAAAGGGGTTCTCGGTCAGGCTTGATTGAAAACTCTGGGAAGAGCTCTGGGTGAGATAAGCCTCTTTAGGCAGAAGGATAACTGGGTAGTGAAGTTTAGGCTTTAGAACGTATGTTATGATGCTGTTTTATATGTTCCCATTTGTTCCCATCTCTCTCACTGGTTTTTATTTGAATCTCTATAGTTTCTTAAATAAGTTCCCTTTTGCTTGATAATTGAAGTCAAGTGCTGTGCATAACATAGTGGTAATGGTCTAAGATAAAGCTGGTACATTGAGGTACACTGTTCATTTGTGAATGGAGGATCTGGGATCTCTGTGGGTATCAAGTGATCAGGGATTGGATACCACCAGGGGACATTTTAAAGGGACTTGGCATCTGGGGTGCATCTATTGTCAACCTTCAGAGACAAAGACAGGGCTGGTGTAGCCCAAAAGAGAGTGCTTGAGTGGTTAACAGGATGATTGTCTTAGGCCATGTGTCACTGGTCATGCATGCCCTGCCCCCTTTTGGGATGGGGCATGGGTCGTTATAGGCCGTGGTCAAGTCTGTGTGACCCCTCTGGGTCTAGGAGTAATGTGGCCTAACAGCCAAAGTCAATCTACTCACACTCTCTATCAGGGCATGGTGGTCTAACAGTCAGAGTCCCAATTGCCGCCCTCTCTCAGGTCTGTGCGGCCTAGTGGCCAGAGTCAGTAGAGCTGGTGAGGCGAGCTGCCACCCCAAAGTGGGCAGCAGCCATGATAGGAGGACCCGGGCCCTCCCTCTCCACCAGGTCCCAACCCAGGGCCCTCTCGGTGGCAGAGTTGCTTGCCACCAGCTCAATGGGATTCCAGCCGAAACACTGAACTAGTCTCCAGTTCTCCAACCACCTCCCCGCAAAGACTCACTGGGTTGGTTACTTCCTATCCGCTTCTCCGCAGTTTATGGTCTCGTGGTTGCCCCGGTCTCTCCTCCCTCTGTGGCCTCTGGAGCCTGGGTATCGTTCGTAGCTGCTATCTGGCTGGCCTCTGAGTTGTGAAGTGCCGGCGGTCCTTCAGCAAGAGCCTGCGGCACACCTTCCTCTCTGGCAGTGAGTCCCAAATGAACTGGGCTGCTCCCTTTTATACCTGGCCTCCAGCCGGAGCATGCCCAGCAGGGTCAAGGAGGTGTGGTCTCCTCGGGCCAAAGAGAGGAATTAACCCCTGCAGTACCAGTGCGGGGCATGCACACCCCGTCACACCGTGTCTACACTACAAAGTTAAGTCGACTAACACCCAGCTGGCACAGGCCAGACTCCCTTTCGCTGAAAGCAGATGTAACACAGTGACTCACCGCCCCATGTTCCCTGAGATGCATCAGAGTTGTATTTATTTACCTCATAGAGATGTTGTGAGCTTGTTTAACAAATGTCTGCCCTCTGGCTTTGAGATCCTCAGGTTAAAGGTGCCATGGAAATGCCGACTTTTATTTAGGTAGACATCTATGTCAATTTCCAGTCACTCTCCTCTTCATTCCAAGTGTATTAGCACATCTGACTGAACTAAGCCTTCACTTCACTGACACTGCTGCGGATTGCGTAGCGTAGTTTCTGCACATTAAATGGAAAAAGGAATCCTTGTGATAGTGCTAGATTCATTATAAACTGGATTTCTTTTCCTCCCACTAGAAAAGAATTCTTGCTATGGCTCCTTGATTGTGAAACAGAAGGGCATAGCTATTTAGTTTTCCTAAATCATTCCATACAAGGGTTTATTGTCAAGTAGTGAGACAAACCAAAATGTTCTGAAGTCAAATCCATCAGCAACCTTTCCAGTGCATTGACTCTGGTTGAAGATTATTCGGATTCTGTGATTGTATGATACTTGCATAAGCACTAAGCCATGGGGTTGTACTGTGGCTTAAAGCCACAGCTAACATTGTGTGTTTAGATTTCATGGAGGCATTTGTGGATGACCCAGCCAGAATACCACCAGGAATCTTTGAGAGCAGATATACAAGCTGCAGCACCCTTCAGGAGCAAGCACTCCCCCTGCACCAGTTCAGCTCTGCTGGGTAATGGCATGTTGCACCCCAATTGATTCTACTAAATTTGGGTTTGTTTTTGCCTCATACAGTACTTAGGGTTTTAGGCTTAATTTTGGTATTTTGCAGTAGAGGTCCTAAAAATGACAGGTTACAATAATGACACAGTAGTGATTTTGTACTACCATTGTGAAATACTGTCATATTTTTTCTAAGGGCAAAGTTGGATAGTTCTGTCCTTGCAGTATTGCACAGAGTTAGCTACTGAGATTTTCTCTGGTAACATGAAGAGTTTGTGTTCTATATGTGGCTGGGCAAAGCGAGTCAGATAAGTAAGAACTGTCCTGAACCATCACCTCAGACCCAAAATGAACTTGAGGTTCCAAAAGTGTGAATAACTTTTTGGTTTGATTCTTACATATTTTCATTGTCGGCTTTATATGCCAAAGGGAAGATTTCTGGTATTTCCAGTTGAGTTAGAAATGCCACACTTTTCTCAAGCTTTTTCTCAGAAGTTTCCCAACCTTGGTCCCAAACCTGGATAGTTCTGTGTGCTTAATGGAACTGAACCTCTATCATTTTGGAGGCTTGCCATTCACAATTTATATATTGAAAGAATAAACAAGACATTGACAATTTTTAGTTTTCATGTGATCTGAGGGTATGTCTACACTACGAAATTAGGTCGATTTTATAGAAGATGATTTTTAGAAATTGATTTTATACAGCCGACTGAGTATGTCCACACTAAGCGCATTAAGTCGGCGGAGTGCGTCCTCACTACCGTGGCTAGCATTGACTTACGGAGCGGTGCACTGTGGGTAGCTATCCCACAGTTCCCGCAGTCTCCGTCGCCCATTGGAATTTTGGGTTAAGCTCCCAGTGCCTGATGGGGCAAAAACATTGTCGCGAGTGGTTTTGGGTACATGTCCTCAGTCTCCCCTCCCTCCGTGAAAGCAACGGCAGACAATTGTTTTGCGCCTTTTTTCCACGCAGACGCCATACCACGGCAAGCGTGCAGCCCGCTCAGCTCAGCTCACCGACACCGCTGCTGTTGTGTCCTGGGTGCTGCTGGTAGCAGACGGTGCAATAGGACTGCAAACCATCATCATCGTCATACACCGCTTCTGCTGCAACTCTGCTTTCCTGCTCTCCTTCAGACGCCATACCACAGCAAGCATGCAGCCGGCTCAGCTCAGCTCACCGCCACCGCCACTGTTGTGTCCTGGGTGCTGCTGGCAGCAGACAGTGCAGTAGGACTGCTAACCGTTGTCATACACCGCTTCTGTTGCAACTCTGCTGTGCTTATATTGCCTCGACAGCAAATTTCTCCATGTTGTCTGTCATGGGCTCCCGGGTACTCGGGAAATGTGCGCGGTGCTAACCGTCGTCCTCTACCGCTTCCACTGCAACTCTGCTCTCCTGGTGCCATGAATCCACCTCGCAGGTCCTCTCGTCGTTAGGTATAAATATCTATTCTCAGGGCATCTGTCATCATCCACCGATTCCGCTGCAACTCTGCTTTCCTGCTCTCCTTCAGACTCCATACCACGGCAAGCATGGAGCCTGCTCAGCTCACTGCTGCTGTTGTGAGCATTGTAAACACCTCGCCCATTATCCTGCAGTATGTGCAGAACCAGAACCTGCAAAAGCAGGTGAGGAGGCGATGACAGCGCGATCACGATAGTGATGAGGACATGGACATAGACTTCTCTCAAGGCACGGGCCCTGGCAATTTGGACATCATGGTGATAATGGGGCAGGTTCATGCCGTGGAACGCCGATTCTGGGCCCGGGAAGCAAGCACAGACTGGTGGGACCGCATAGTGTTGCAAGTCTGGAATGATTCCCAGTGGCTGCGAAACTTTCACATGGGTAAGGGCACTTTCATGGAACTTTGTGACTTGCTTTCCCCTGCCCTGAAGCACAAGAATACCAAGATGAGAGCAGCCTTCACAGTTGAGAAGCGAATGGCAATAGCTTTCTGGAAGCTTGCAACACCAGACAGCTACCGGTCAATCGGGAATCAATTTGGAGTGGGTAAATCTATTGAGGGGGCTGCTGTGGTCCAAGTAGCCAACACAATCACTGAGCTGCTGCTATCAAGGGTAGTGACTCTGGGAAATGTGCAGCTCATAGTGGATGGCTTTGCTGCAATGGGATTCCCTAACCATGGTGGGGCGATAGACGGAATGCATATCCCTATCTTGGGACCGGACCACTTTGGCAGCCACTACATAAACCGCAAGGGGTACTTTTCAATGGTGCTGCCAGTACTGGTGGATCACAAGGGACGTTTCACCGACATCAGCGTGGGATGGCCGGGAAAGGTCCATGACGCTAGCACTTCAGGAACTCTGCTCTGTTTGAACAGCTGCAGGAAGGGACTTACTTCCCAGACCAGAAAATAACTGTTGGGGATGTTGAAATGCCTATAGTTATCTTTGGGGACCCAGCCTACTCCTCATGAAGCCATACACAGGCATCCTGGACAGTAGTAAGGAGCTGTTCAACTATAGGCTGAGCAAGTGCAGAATGGTGGTAGAATGGGCATTTGGACGTTAAAAGCACACTGGGCAGTTTACTGACTAGGTTAGACCTCAGTGAAACCAATATTCCAATTGTTATTGCCGCTTGCTGTGTGCTCCACAATATCTGTGAGAGTAAGGGGAAGATGCCAGGGTGATTAGAAGAGCACAACAGGGTGCGCTGCACATCAGAGACGCTTTGAAAACCAGTTTCATGACTGGCCAGGCTACGGTGTGACAGTTCTGTTTGTTTCTCTTTGATGATAACCCACCCCCTTGGTTCACTCTACTTCCCTGTAAGCCAACTGCCCTTCTCCCTTCGATCACCTCTTGCAGAGGCAATAAAGTCATTATTGTTTCAAAATCATGCATTCTTTAATAATTCATCACACAAATAGGAGAATAAGTGCCAAGGTAGCCCGGGAGCAGTGGGTGAGGAGGGAAGCACTGGGTGGGGTGGTGGATGAGGGTAGGGGAGGAAGGACAAGGCCACACTGCACTTTAAACTTATTGAATGCCAGCCTTCTGTTGCTTAGACAGTCCTCTGGGGTGGAGTGGTTGGGTGCCCGGAGCTCCCCTTCCCCCACATTCTTGGGCGTCCGGGTGAGGATGCTATGGAACTTGGGGAGGAGGGCAGGCGGTTACACAGGGGCTGCAGCGGCAGTCTGTGCTCCTGCTGCATTTTCTGCAGCTCTACCAGATGCTGGAGCATATTGGTTTGATCCCCCAGTAGCCTCAGCATTGCATCCTGTCTCCTCTCATCGCGCTGCCACCACCTCCCCTCTTGCTCTCGCCACCCCTCATCTCGCTTGTCCCTCCTGTCCTCGTGTTCATTTTCTGCTTTCCTGGACTCTGACATTGTCTGCCTCCACGCATTCTGCTGAGCTCTTTCAGTGCGGGAGGACTGCATGAGCTCAGAGAACATTTCATCGCAAGTGCATTTTTTTTTGCCTTCTTATCTGCGCTAGCCTCTGGGACGGATATAGGGGGAGCGTTGAAACATTTGCAGCTGCGGGAGGAAAAAAAGGGAGAATAGTATTTAAAAAGACACATTTTAGAGAACAATGGGTAGACTCTTTCATGGTGAACCAAGCTGTTAACATTACATAGCACATGTGCTTTCGGTACAAGGTCGCATTTTGCCTCTTATATTGAAGGCCTGCCGGTTTGGTGTGAGAGATCACACACGCAGGGCCGGGCAGCAGAATTCAGCTTATAGGCAGCCATCGTAAGCCACAGTCTTTCGGCTTCTTCAACCTTCATAACATGTGGGAATGGTGTCAAACAGCAGCACCCTCCTTTACCATACCAAGCACCCGTTGGGTTGGCCATTTAATAGGAGGGGATGTACTGGCTGCGAATGCATCCCAAGTCTTCAGGGCAAATTAATCATTAAACACGCTTGCTTTTAAACCATGCATTATATTTACAAAGGTACACTCACCTGAGGTGCCTTCTTCGGCTTCATGGTCTGTGAACCCAGGTTGGGAGAGTATTGGCTCCAGGGTGATAAACAGTTCCTGGCTGCTGGGGAGAATGGTTTCTCCGCTTGCGTGCTGTGCGCTATCCTCCTCCATCTCCTCATCTTCCTCATTCCCAAAATCCTCATCCCTGCTGCGTGAGACTCCCCCCTTGCAAGTGTCCACAGACAGGGATGGGGTAGTGGCGCCCTCCCCCCCCAGAATTGCATGCAGCTCATCATAGAAGTGGCATGTCTGGGGCTCTGACCCAGAGCGGCCGTTTGCCTCTTTGGCTTTTTGGTAGGCTTGCCTGAGCTCCTTAATTTTCACGTGGCACTGCTGCGGGTCCCTGTTGTAGCCTCTGTCCATCATGTCCTTAGAGATTTTTTTCAAATATTTTGGCATTTCATCTTTTGGAATGGAGTTCTGATAGCATGGATTCATCTCCTCAAACAGCGATCAGATCCAGTACCTCCCATTCGGTCCATGCTGGAGCTCTTTTGTGATTCTGGGACTGCATGGTCACCTGTGCTGATGAGCTCTGCATGGTCACCCGTGCTGATCAGCTCGCCACGCTGGCCAAACAGGAAATGAAATTCAAAAGTTCCCGGGGCTTTTCCTGTCTACCTGGCCAGTGCATCTGAGTTGAGAGTGCTGTCCAGAGTGGTCACAATGGAGCACTCTGGGATAGCTCCCAGAGGTTAATACCGTCGAATTGCATCCACGCTACCCCAAATTCAACCCGGCGATGTCGATTTCAGCACTAATCCCCTCGTCGGAGAAGAGTACAGAAATCGATTTTAAGAGCCCTTTAAGTCGACAAAAATGGCTTTGTCGTGTGGATGGGTCCAGGGTTAAATCGATCTGACGCTACTAAATTTGACCTAAACTCGTAGTGTAGACCAGGGCTAAGAGTACCAGATAATGCCTCTGTCAGGAAAATTATTTTATATGAAACACTTTCCTCTTATGGACTGTAGCATGTTACCATTACGAAATGTACTTGTTCCAAAGAGTGAAGATATTTCATGCAGTATGGCCATATAGGATACTGAGACTGGAGGGAAGCTGAGTGTTGGAACACATATGAGTGTCTTTGTGTGCCTGGTAGTGCCCTTCTGCTCTTTAAAACTAGGAACGTTCGCGTTTGCGAACAGGGGCTGCTAACAGGGAGTTTCGCAAGGGAGTTCTCCAGGTGAAGGAGGAGCAATACAGCACCCTTTTGGGGTAAGTGACTGTCTGCAGCGTGTGTTTGTTTGTGTTTGGGGGTTACTTGCTGTGTGCTGAGCTTGTGTTTGGCAATCTGTTTGTTTGTTTGGTTGTTTGAAGGACCGTGTGCTGTGGCTGACAGTTGGAAGCTGTGAGCTTCAAAGGAAGGTTTGAAACCAGGAAGCCTCTGGTAATTGGCTGAGCCTTACTCAGTGGGCGGGGCATTCATACAGGCCAGGGCTTTATAAAGCAGCGCACAAGCGACCAGGGAGCGTTTGCGAACAGGGGCTGCTAACAGGGAGTTTCGCAAGGGAGTTGGGAAGGGGAGTGGGAAGGGGCGAGGGTCCCTTGCCGGTTCTATCTGTTTTCCCTTTATTCCCCTTAAAAGTTTAAACTTCTTGCTTAAACAACCCTTTCAGCGGACAGGGGGCTGCAGACGGGAGTTTGACAGAGGGAGGCTTACGATGGTTAGGAAGACCCGCAACACCTGTGCCAGCACTGCTTCTGTCTCCTCCACCTGCGCCTGTAGCCAGACAGAGCGCCTGAGCATGGATGCTTCTACCCAGATCCTGGTGTGGTTTTGCAGAGACTGTAACTTGCAATTTCCACTTACTGATATCCAGGCTGAGGGGACCATCCAATGTGAAAGGTGCCTGCTGGTGGAATCTCTCAGGCAGCAGGTGGGAGAACTACAGGAGGAGGTGGCTAGGTTGAGAAGCATCCGAATCCACGAGCAATTCCTGGACAGTGTCCATGTGGAGACAGCTGAGGTAGCTGTCCCAGGACACAGGACTGCTGATACACCACTGGTGGAGGAGGAGATGGCTCAGGGTGGACACTGGCAGCTGGTTACTTCTGGCAGCAGGCAGTGCTCCACCCCTGCTCCGAACCCTCCCGCTGTGGTAATAGGTAACCGTTATGCTCTTCTTGATACAGGAAAGAAGGCATCACCCCCTACAGTAAAGGAGGAGAAGCCTCGTACCCCTAAGGCTGGGAGGTCTGCTGCCACCACTGCGAATAGGAAACGTAGGGTAGTGGTGGTCGGAGACTCTCTGCTGAGGGGGACGGAGGCGCCCATCTGTCGCCCTGACATTTCATCTCGGGAGGTATGCTGCCTGCCGGGAGCCCGTATCCGAGACGTTACGGAGGCATTGTCGAGGATTATCCAGCCCTCTGACTACTACCCTATGCTACTCATCCATGTGGGCACAAATGATACTGCGCGGTGTGACACTGAGCGGATCAAGAGTGACTACAGGGCTCTGGGAGTACGGGTGAAGGAGTTTGGAGCGCAGGTGGTATTCTCTTCGATTCTTCCTGTCAAAGGTAGGGGCCCGGGCAGAGACAGATGCATCATGGAGGTGAATGCCTGGCTGCGAAGATGGTGTCGCCAGGAGGGCTTTGGCTTCCTAGACCACGGGATGCTATTTGAGGAAGGACTGCTAGGCAGAGATGGTGTTCACCTTTCGAGGAGGGGAAAGACCCTATTTGGACACAGACTGGCTAACCTAGTGAGAAGGGCTTTAAACTAGGTTCGACGGGGACAGGTGAGCAAAGCCCGCAGGTAAGTGGGGAACATGGAGACCTGGGAGATGGGTCGGAGACGAGAGGGAGTGTGGGCTATATTGGCAGAGAGAAAGGAGGGTCAGGACAAAACCGGGAGGAAAGATCAAACCAGTATCTTAGATGCCTATATACAAATGCGAGAAGTATGGGTAATAAGCAGGAAGAACTGGAAGTGCTAATAAATAAATACAACTATGACATTGTTGGCATCACTGAAACTTGGTGGGATAATACACATGATTGGAATGTTGGTGTGGATGGATACAGCTTGCTCAGGAAGGATAGACAGGGGGAAAAGGGAGGAGGTGTTGCCTTATACATTAAAAATGTACACACTTGGACTGAGGTAGAGATGGACATAGGAGAAGGAAGTGTTGAGAGTCTCTGGGTTAGGCTAAAAGGGGTAAAAAACAAGGGTGATGTCATGCTAGGAGTCTACTACAGGCCACCTAACCAGGTGGAAGAGGTGGATGAGGCTTTTTTTAAACAACTAACAAAATCATCCAAAGCCCAAGATTTGGTGGTGATGGGGGACTTCAACTATCCGGATATATGTTGGGAAAATAACACAGCGGGGCACAGACTATCCAACAAATTCTTGGACTGCATTGCAGACAACTTTTTATTTCAGAAGGTTGAAAAAGCTACTAGGGGTGAAGCTGTTCTAGACTTGATTTTAACAAATAGGGAGGAACTCGTTGAGAATTTGAAAGTAGAAGGCAGCTTGGGTGAAAGTGATCATGAAATCATAGAGTTTGCAATTCTAAGGAAGGGTAGAAGGGAGAACAGCAAAATAGAGACAATGGATTTCAGGAAGGTGGATTTTGGTAAGCTCAGAGAGCTGATAGGTAAGGTCCCATGGGAATCAAGACTGAGGGGAAAAACAACTGAGGAGAGCTGGCAGTTTTTCAAAGGGACACTATTAAGGGCCCAAAAGCAAGCTATTCCGCTGGTTAGGAAAGATAGAAAATGTGGCAAAAGACCACCTTGGCTTAACCACGAGATCTTGCATGATCTAAAAAATAAAAAGGAGTCATATAAAAAATGGAAACTAGGACAGATTACAAAGGATGAATATAGGCAAACAATACAGGAATGCAGGGGCAAGATTAGAAAGGCAAAGGCACAAAATGAGCTCAAACTAGCTAAGGGAATAAAGGGGAACAAGAAGACTTTTTATCAATACATTAGAAGCAAGAGGAAGACCAAAGACAGGGTAGGCCCACTGCTTAGTGAAGAGGGAGAAACAGTAACAGGAAACTTGGAAATGGCAGAGATGCTTAATGACTTCTTTGTTTCGGTCTTCACCGAGAAGTCTGAAGGAATGCCTATCCTAGTGAATGCTAATGGGAAGGGGGTAGGTTTAGCAGATAAAATAAAAAAAGAACAAGTTAAAAATCACTTAGAAAAGTTAGATGCCTGCAAGTCACCAGGGCCTGATGAAATGCATCCTAGAATACTCAAGGAGCTAATAGAGGAGGTATCTGAGCCTCTAGCTATTATCTTTGGAAAATCATGGGAGACGGGAGAGATTCCAGAAGACTGGAAAAGGGCAAATATAGTGCCCATCTATAAATAGGGAAATAAAAACAACCCAGGAAACTACAGACCAGTTAGTTTAACTTCTGTGCCAGGGAAGATAATGGAACAAGTAATTAAGGAAATCATCTGCAAACACTTGGAAGGTGGTAAGGTGATAGGGAACAGCCAGCATGGATTTGTAAAGAACAAATCATGTCAAACCAATCTGATAGCTTTCTTCGATAGGATAACGAGTCTTGTGGATAAGGGAGAAGCTGTGGATGTGGTATACCTAGACTTTAGTAAGGCATTTGATACGGTCTCACATGATATTCTTATCGACAAACTAGGCAAATACAATTTAGATGGGGCTACTATAAGGTGGGTGCATAACTGGCTGGATAACCGTACTCAGAGAGTTGTTATTAATGGTTCCCAATCCTGCTGGAAAGGCATAACGAGTGGGGTTCCGCAGGGGTCTGTTTTGGGACCGGCTCTGTTCAATATCTTCATTAACGACTTAGATATTGGTATAGAAAGTACGATTATTAAGTTTGCGGATGATACCAAACTGGGAGGGATTGCAACTGCTTTGGAGGACAGGGTCATAATTCAAAATGATCTGGACAAATTGGAGAAATGGTCTGAGTTAAACAGGATGAAGTTTAACAAAGACAAATGCAAAGTGCTCCACTTAGGAAGAAAAAATCAGTTTCACACATACAGAATGGGAAGAGACTGTCTAGGAAGGAGTACGGCAGAAAGGGATCTAGGGGTTATAGTGGACCACAAGCTAAATATGAGTCAACAGTGTGATGCTGTTGCAAAAAAAGCAAACGTGATTCTGGGATGTATTAACAGGTGTGTTGTGAGCAAGACACGAGAAGTCATTCTTCCGCTCTACTCTGCTCTGGTTAGGCCTCAGCTGGAGTATTGTGTCCAGTTCTGGGCACCGCATTTCAAGAAAGATGTGGAGAAATTGGAAAGGGTCCAGAGAAGAGCAACAAGAATGATTAAAGGTCTTGAGAACATGACCTATGAAGCAAGGCTGAAAGAATTGGGTTTGTTTAGTTTGGAAAAGAGAAGACTGAGAGGGGACATGATAGCAGTTTTCAGGTATCTAAAAGGGTGTCATAAGGAGGAGGGAGAAAACTTGTTCACCTTAGCCTCTGAGGATAGAACAAGAAGCAATGGGCTTAAACTGCAGCAAGGGAGGTCTAGGTTGGACATTAGGAAAAAGTTCCTAACTGTCAGGGTGGTTAAACACTGGAATAAATTGCCTAGGGAGGTTGTGGAATCTCCATCTCTGGAGATATTTAAGAGTAGGTTAGATAAATGTCTATCAGGGATGGTCTAGACAGTATTTGGTCCTGCCATGCGGGCAGGGGACTGGACTCGATGACCTCTCGAGGTCCCTTCCAGTCCTAGAATCTATGAATCTATGAATCTATGAAACTGTACTTGCAGGACATGTGACCAGGAGCAGGAAACCAGATACACTTCCCGTCTCTTAGACAGGAGAGACCCAGGGAAGATCTAATGGGTCTCTCTGCATACCAGCTTACAGAGACCCTCTCTAGAAAATGGAAGATTCATAATGTGCCATTCATAAAAATGTAAAATTAAGAAATATTTAAATTTTTATGCTGAAGAATTACTTTATAAAAATGATATTCGGTGTCCTGTTGATGTATGAGCTCATGCATCAAATGGACTTAGTTTACATGTTTACAAATGTTAATTATTTTTTTTAACTGCCAGACCAGTGAACTCAGGCTGAGATCTGAAAGCTAAGCGGAGTCCTTTCAATCTCCTTTCTTAACACTTTTAATAAGGACTCTGTGGGCCAAATTAGGTCTTGTGGGATATCTGAACCCCGGTGTTTTCCCACTTCTTCCCCCAGTCAGGGCCGGTGCAAGGAAGTTTCGCGCCCTAGGCGAAACTTCCACCTTGTGCCATCTCCCCACCCAGCTAACCCCCCCCCCCCCCCCCGCCCGTTACCCCTGCCCGCCCCCCCCCCCCCCCCCCCGGCGCCCCCCCCCCCCGCAGCAGCTCCCCCCCCTCTGCAGCTAACCCCGCCCCCCTCCATGGCAACTAACCCCACCTGGGGAGCCCCCCCGCGGAAGCTAACCCCGCCCAGGGAGCCCGCCCCAGCTCACCTCCGCTCCGCCTCCTCCACTGAACACGCCGGTGCCGCTCTAATTCTCCTCCCCTCCCAGACTTGCGGCGCTGATTGGAGGAGAATTAGAGCGGGGGCTGTGTGCTCAGCGGAGGAGGCAGAGTGGAGGTGATCTGGGGTGGGGAGCGGTTCTCCTGTGCCCTCCCCGCGCCCCCCCGCCCCAGCTCACCTCCACTCCACCTCCTCGCCTGAGCAGGCTTTTAGGTGCCCCCAAACACTAGGCGCCCTAGGCAGCCGCCTAGTTCGCCTAATGGTTGCACTGGCCCTGCCCCCAGTGACATCAGTCTGAATCCATTGCCTTAATGAGTTGGCGCACATGCAACCAACTGGAACTTACAGTAGTAAACAATTAGTTAATACACAACGAAGAATAGAATCTGGATCACTTTCTTAGCGGTGTTGGTGCTGCAGTGCTCGCAGTTGTGTAAGGTAGTAAAAATGAATTGTTGTCCCTAAAGTAAGCCTTTGAAGCTCTGAGTCCATATGGGAAGTAGCTCTACTGAGCAGGAAGGTACCATTTTCATATATTCAAGTCTTGAGGGTAGAATCACACTTGCAATAGAACACTCAGAGTATTGTGAACCAGTGTGGCTTAAATTTTGGTATGATTTGAAGTACAATTGAGTGAGTTCCAGGATTTTGTTATGCATGCATGAAATCAGCATAGTAAGATCCACTAAATTATGCACATCATAAGGGAAACTTGTTAAAACAAATGATCTCACTTTAACCAAGTCAGTTCTGAAATGTATCTCTTACATCGGTTCCTGGAGTGCTCTAGATTGCAGGGTGATGTGTTCATCATATCCCATGCATCATGATGTGATAATACCATATAGGCAGAAATGGTCCTAGTAAGTGGTGGAATTCTAACAAAATGAATGGATGTTTAAAACAAACCTATGTGGGGGACTGTGTGGCTCAGGAATTGGTTGTGTAATACAGAACTTTTCACCTCCTGATCACTGGTTCAGCCATCTGCTTGGCTGATATCATCTGGTGGCTCTTCCAGCAGCCTCTGTGAAGGAAGTTGATTCATTTCAAATTCAGACATCAAGAGAAATCACATGAAACTGCTACATCTGGCATCTACAGTGGCATTCTTAACACTGGAGCTAAGAAATGAAAAGTCATGGTAGCTGAACATAATTCTTCCGCCTGGTCAGAACAGAACCAACATGGTATGGTTTGTGGGGAGAAGCTTGCACTATCATCAGAACACAGGTACTACATTATCACTGTATGGGCAGTATTTTCCAATACGATTGGTTCTGTATCTTTTACAAACCCTAAACTGACTTTAGAAACAGTACGTAAATACATTGACATCTTGATAGCACTCCAATTGTTTTCTTTAAGCAGAGATTCTCATTAGATGCAAAGCTAGTGTGTATAGAAAATGTCTCATTAAATCATTGGTATAATGTCTTGTGACACTCAAAGGGAACTGACTTCTGACTGATTTGAGCATGATGAGTATATACCTCAACTAATGGGAAATGAATGATTGGAATATGTCAGTCATGAATAATGGGTTTGATAGGTATTGTGGTGTGATTTATATATATCATGACGCTCCTGGCTGGGTTATTGACAGTGGGGATCAAACCTGGGACCTCTGGATCTTAAACACATGGGTAAAAAGAATCACTTCTGTTAGCTCAAAGGCTATACAGACTCATAAACCTCTATGAGATCCAGCCACTAGAGGGGGATGGAGAGCTACAGTGTGTTGGTGCAGGTTACATATACTTTCACTACTTGTCACATATGAATTTAACTTAATTTAATTATCTAATACATAATAAGGTATTAGTGTGGCCTAATATAGCCCCCAAAGACTTGACACATGGTGTCTGGCCTCAGCAGTATATCATCTTGTTATTAGTGGGCACAAAGGCCTACAGACTACTCTGCAGAGACACCAGAGGGGCTCTGTTCATTGGTGCCCTGCCAGCTAGACTAGTTGAAAAGGAGCATCGGACAGGAATTAACCTCCATCTCAGTGAATAGCACTACCACTGGCTGGCTCAGGGGCCCTTTATGCCTGGAACAGAGCTGGCTCTGCACCACCTCTGCAGGGGTCCCCAGTGAAGGAAGTGTTCTGAGGTGGGCCTGGGATGGAGTGGGGCTCAGGGCAGGCCAGAAGAAGCAGAGGGTGGATCTGGGGAAGCAGGGAACATTCCAAAGAATCACTGTCCCTGCAAATCTATGCCAGGAGCTAAAACAGCCCCTAGCAGCTCTTGAACGGGGGATGCACAGACCACCTCCCTCTGTACAGCATTGCCTACAGCCTGAATAAATCTGACCCCAGAAGATGTACACTAGCTTACTGCATGAAGACAAGAAGTAGTGGGTGAAAACCAGTCCTGTTTGGAGGGGGTGATTGTGTGGATAGGTAGCCAAACTTTTGGGCTCAATGGAGGAGAAGCCATAATATGCTGAGGTGGTGGGGTGAATGCATTGAGGATCATCAATGGCTACACCTATAGATTCCCTTGGGAAACCTGCTCCTTTCCCCCAGTCTCCATGGATGATGGTGGTGAGCTGTCCTCAGGCTTACGGCTACTCGTTCCCCCCCACCTGGTAATAAAAATGACTAAAAGGCTAATTTTACACCTTTGGTTTTTGGTTGGAGAAGATTTGCACAGCTTTTGTTCTTTGAACTAATAAGAGAAATAGTTCAGCACTCAGTCAGAAGAGCAACACTGCCCAGTTGGGTCTGCCAGGAGAATGAGAGATCTTAAAGCATCACTGCCCATGTTTCTTAGCCCTCCACCCTTAGTCAATGTACCTATTTTGACTTGTTTCTAAGCCATCTTCCTCCTCTGTCTAGAGTGTTCCTGTAAAGCTTGGAAACCTGCCGTGTTGACTCTGCATTTGAGTCAACTTGAGACACTTGGCTGATTTTTCCACATGCAAAAACAACAAACAGATTCTACCCCCAACCCACCCTTCAGCTTTAAAAAAAGTGTTAAATAGAACACACAGTGGGTTCCACCTCCAACTCCCCTGTCTGGCTTTTCAAAATCACTGCACTTCCAGAGTCATAACCTAATTTAGGACAAATCAGTGGAGAGATTATTAAATAACTGAGCATTTCCATTTGACAGGCTTTGCCTCTGAGGCAGTTTTTAGTTTCACCTGACTTTGGCAACACTAAAGTTATCAATATTTACTCAAAAATAAAGGGAGTGAGACAATATTTCCCTTCTGTGGGATAATTGCAAAACTATCTCACTGTTGCAAACCCTTGCTAAGGGGCAGATGGAAAAATCACTGCTCTCCATTCATTTATGTAAATTCCCCACCCCTCCTCCCACTGTTTGAAGGAAGCTTTCAGCCCTGGCTTGTAACTGTAGCCTAAACAGTTTGGCTTTGGTCTCTCTTCACTGTGAAGACTGTTAATATTCCTAGTTGCTCTTCCTCCCTTATAGTGAATATAATGCTAGTGATAGGTGACTGGGTGGCAGCCCTGGGATCTGATGCAATCACTCTCAGCATAGTTCAGCACAGGTATTTTAGGTGCAACCATCTTTTCCTGCTACTTCACCAATGATCTTCTCACCACTGAGCTGAAGGGATCAATTTTAGAGCTGAGGGAAATTCAGTTTCTATGCCCATTCCTTCCTTGGTTTCTCCATTGAGACTGTTAGGTGCCAGTTATTGTGTGTGTGTGTGTGTGTGTGTGTGTGTGTGTGTGTGTGTATTATGATGTGGATCAGGATGGAATCATCTACTCACTCCACCAAGCAACCATCAAATGGCTCCATCACCAGTAATGGCTTTTGGCGTTGGCCGACCCAAGCTAGATTCCCACCAGCGACCTGACAGTGAAAGGCTGTGTATCCAATTAACAATCCCCTGTGTACATTATGTGCATGGTTACCCATATGGGTAAGCCCTTTGTACTTCCTTGTTTAATAATTGTTCACGGGTTTTTATGTTTTTTAACAGTTGGATAATTGCTTTTTTCTGGGAAGCACGGCATCAGTAACATTAAGCTCTTGAAGACTGTCCCTGAAGATATCACAGTCTGTGTTTGTTCTGGTGTTCTAAAAAATCAGATGCCATCCTGTTTCACCCAACAGTTATTTAATGAGAAGGTGTGCTGTTCACTTTTGTCTGCCTTTTTCTTTTCTTTTTTTACTATGGCTGTAACTTTAGAAGTTCATAACCAACCAGGAAAGAATAAAAGCAGGGAAATCAAGGTACATCAGCTAGTGCTGATGGGACCAAAGGCTCAGAACAATTTGGGTGGAGCAGCTATTTTGTTGTACTCCTGGCCTTCAGAACAGTGGGTGTTGCTAGAATTTTGCTTCTCTTGAAATGCACTGCCAAGATATCCTGACCTTTAATATTGCCTCACCATCGCCAGTACAGAGAGAGGATTATGTTCTCACCAATATAGAAACATTCACATACTTGGGCAGCACCATCAGCCAGCATGGTGGAACAAGCCAGGACATCCAGAACAAAATCAATAAAACCAGGGACACCTTCAGGAGCTTAAATACAGTCTGGAAATCATCAAAATACAACACCAAAACCAAACTCAAGATTTATCAGAGCTGCGTATTTTCAACATTACTTTATAGTGCAGAATGCTGGGGAAGAAGAAAGTATGACATGTCCAAACTCTCTTGATTGTATACAGCCTGCCTCAGAAAAATCCTCCGTATCTTTTGGACCATCATTGCCAGGAGAGGTTGGAGATGGATTGGCCATGTGCTTTGGGTGGAAACTGATTCCATCACCAGAATAGCAATAAGATGGACACTTGAAGGCAAGCAAAAACGAGGCCGCCAGAAAACAACATGGCGAAGAGCTGTGGAAGCTGAGCTGAAAAACCTGGGGAACAACTGGGGACCCATTGAAAGACTTGCCAGAAACAGACAGGAGTGGAGGTGCTTTGTTGCTTCCCTAAACGCCAGAGGGAACATGATGATGATGATGACCACATCAGTAGGCAAAGCACATGACATGCCTTGAGTAAAATAGTTTTTTCCCACAACACCCCAGTCGGTACCATATCCCCAGCCACCAAATATATTGATCCCAAATAATCATCAGTTCTATATCCCCCTTTATACACATTCTATTCTGTTTCCTCCCTCAAATCACCCACCTCATCCCAGTACCTCTTCATCCACCATGCTTCCCTCAGACCATCCTAGAGGATCTTCTAGGTGGCTCCCCTTCTTAGTCATCTGGAACTGCCCATCACAGCCTCAGAAGGGGTGGAGGTCTGTTGTCTTACAGACTTCAGCTCTATAGTAGCTGGTTATATGGCTGAGAGAGTCCTCTCTGCAGTCTGGATGGGAAATGGGACCCCTTTGGTTCCTGAAGTAGATGTGTCTTTCCAGCTTGGGTTTGTGTGGGTTGACTAAAAGAGTGGATCCCCTCTGATTGCTGGCTGGTGGAGTAGGTCTCTGGGGTAAGCCTGGTCGCTGGGGCAGAGTCCGGCTACAATGGTTGCAGGACTCACTCAGTTGCAGCGCCAGGTTGGCCCAGCTTCTCCTCCTGATGCACCGCTGGTATGGCCAATGGGGACTACCTGGTGCTGTCCCAGGTGGGAACGTAAAATGGTTGTTTCCTTTGCAGCAAGTGCCACTATCGTGGGAGCTGCCGGAGATGAGCAGCAGCTGGCTCAATTCCGATCCCTGAGAGGGCTTGGAATATGAATGAGCAAAGTTGACCTCAGCATATATGGGTTGACTTCCATCCTGTCTACTGTCATCACACCAGTTTGCATGGGACTGTCCTGAGGATATTTGGGTGGAAGGGTAGCAAGATGATCATTTGGGATACGCAGCAAACTTAACTCTAATTTTATATAAAAGGGGTGAGGGTGGGAGTGGGAGGGAACTGTAGATTCTTCTCGGCCTCCTGCTGCAGGAATGCAGCTGCTTGTTCCATTCTACCCTAGCATTCTGTTTACATTTTCAAGGCTATCTTTGAAAGGTAAAATTCTAGAAACTTAGTTTTGAAAAAAGAAAATCTCAGTTTACTCCTTTTCGTGGGGCCCAAAGGCAACCTCTGTTAACAAGGAACATGAGTATCTGAGAGTCCCTTCCAGAACAACAGTGGTGGCTGGGGGTATGTCATAAGTGGTGTCACCTCTAACTATCTATCTCCAGAGGCAACTCCATGAATGACATCTCCACACAGCATTTCAGGGTGCCCAGGGGTGTGTATATTTTAGGAATCCTCAGATATTATCAGATGACAGCTGTTTGTCTTCTGCCACATCTTAGGAGGTACAACTTAATTTCTTTTGTTTATACTTATTATACACATTAATCTCTTTCTCTATTCTACTTTTGTTTTCTCTTTCATTTCAATAAATGGTATGTTTTCAGCATGCTGGGATTTCACAGTACCTAGGTGTTATTAGCCAACATAGGAATATTTTTTCCTGTAAATTCTCCTTTACTGAAATCCTTCATCCATAAATCTTATTATTCTCTTATTACTCACTTGTAGCTTGACTGAATTCTCTTTTCTGCTCTTGTCTTCATTGTTGTCTTTCCTGTAACTGAAAAAGAAAATAGCTCCTTATAAAAGTACCACTAAAACAAAACTGGATCATGAATTAAATGGCAGCAAAGGGTTAGGATTGTGGTGCAGATTTTTGAAGAATGGGAACAAAGACACAGGTATCTATTTAATAAGACGGAAACAGGGAGCTCTGGTTTAATATGCGCACACTGTTGTCTCTATTTGTATTCCTCTGTACTAGCTGTTAAATGTTTGTGAAGTACAAATTGTCCCGAATGAGCATATGTTTTGCTTTCTTCAGCACAGTCTTGAAAAATCCCTGAAGACCTGCTGCCTACATTGGCAAAGCATTTCCTTCTGATTTCTGCTGAAATATCTGCTAGCAGGGATCTCCATTCTGAATTTTAAAACAGGACCCTGCCACATACTTTAGGTACAAAACAAGAAGGGGCGGGCGGGGAAAATCCCTTCATGGCAATAGAATATTGTTTTTTGATCCCTTGACAGTAAAGATACTTTTTAGATATGTCTACATCAATGCCACACATTTCCGATTAGGACAGCTTGTCAAGACATGGATGATTGAAATTCTAGCTGTCCACTCATTAAGCCCTTGGTTTTCCTTTCAGATCCCTGCAGATAATTGAAATGTACCACTTGATAATTAAACATTCAATTATTGGATGCTTTCTTCCTTTGAAAGGTCGAGCAGAATAGCGAAAGGACTGCTATAACAGTGCTAATATTCTTTGGGGGTGGGGGGATGGTGAGCATCTGCATGATGAAAGGCATACATAGTTCTAGTGTGATTTAGCAAAATATTTTAGGGTAAAGAGTTTTTTTTTTATTTCCTACTCTCTTACGGCCTGATCCAAAGCCTATTGAAATCAATGGGGGTCATTTCACTGCCTTCACTGGGCTTTGAATCCTGTCCTTATGCACGTGCTTAATTTTAAATCAGTGGGACTACTCTTGTGCTTAGAGTTAACATATACATGAAAGCTGTGCAGGATCATGTCCTTGGATGGTGTGACATGAACACGAGTGCTATTCACTAGAAAAGGCTTTGGAATATGTGTCGCCTAAATGCTATTAACTCCATAGTTTACATTGATGAAAGATGTTTCTACCCACAAATATGTCACATAGAGTATATGGTACCAGCACTACTGCTGGGCGCAATTTTAGTGTCTGGCTTGAAAATTCTAGAAGAAGCACTTCCCTTCTGGCCTGGCTAAAAGTACTGTGGCTAATCCTCAAAACACAACGTGAGATGGGTAAATACAATTACCCAGGCAGTAACCACCTTGTATTTATAATACAGGGAACTGGCATATGCTGTATAGAAAATTAGTAATAATAAAATTCAGAATTGATGAAGTACATATGGAAGTGTGGTAATTATCACTAGAAATCTTTGTTTAAAATCTATAGTCATGAATATGAACAATTTGTCTAATAAATAAAACAGAGTGTGTCTTGGAGAACAGACACATGCTTTAGGGTGGCCTTGTTAATTAAAGTGGCTTGCCTTAGTTACTAAAGAAATAATGGAGCTGCGCTAGTTTACACCAGCAGAGAATCTGGCCCAATATGTTTTCATACACACTGGAAAATCATAGTGATTTAAGGCTTTAGCTCATGATGCTTTTGTGTTGAAAGAGGCTTAATGAACAGGAATGTAGGGGGCGGGGGGACAATTTGGGAACTAACTATAACAAGACTATATCTAGGCTCAGGATGGAATCAGGAACAAGTTTAGAGGTGAGCAAAATCAAAGGTTTGGAAAAAAAATCAAGGCATTGGACTAGTGACTGTGAGTATGACATTGTTTATATTAAAGCTGTGTTAGAACTTGTGTTGCCAAGTCTTGTAATTTTATCCCACGTCTTGTAAAATCTGGGGCTTTTCTTAAAGCACCATCTCCTGGAATAATATCTCTCTCTTCTAAATATACTTTGGGGTCAAATTATCATAACTCATAAATGGGGCATCCATAAAGGCATTACCTGTTCCATGCACATACCCCTCCAATAAACCTTGCCTTGGTCATTGTGTTTAGTATGGACTTAGAGAGCCGCCATTTTTCCCGCCTGTCAGAGCGATTTTGTGAAATGTCTCAAAAGATGCATTTTCCTTCACAAAGATGCTATAGAAATCTTATCAGATATAGGTATCTTTAAGATACTTTTCTGCCTATGGAACTAGCAAGGCACAAATGCCCACCATCCTTCTGGGCGGAGGGAATTCACAGTAGCAGTAAGTGGCCAACTATAACAGAATTGCATAAATGTTGATGCTACAATGTAACCAGAAAAATTAACTGAGTAAAGGAGCTTCCCGATAACATTTTTGTCTTGGGTACATGCATCACACAAGCAGCGCATATTTTAATGTGTCCTATTGTTACAGTATTTGAATGTACTTCTTATGAGTAGAAGATGACAATATGAGCAGGATATTCAGTAGGCGATATGATATGATATGATATGAGCAGGATATTCAGTAGGCGAGGCTGGATTAAGCAGGTAGCAGAGTAACGAGATGCATAGATGTTGGGTTGAAGCTCTTGGAATCAGCAGTCCTTTCAGTATATTACCTCTTGCAGTTATGTGAGTTCTGTTGAAGTGTGTGTGTGTGTGTGTGTGTGTGTAATTCTTTACTTTGATCTCTCTTTTTCACAGCAGAGCCATGTGTAGGCAAAACCACCATTCTCAGTGGCAGCAAAAATTCCCAGCATTACTGTTACTTAAAGATCTAAAAGAGGGTCAGGTAAGGTAAGCCACACATTTTTTGTCACATTAACTACTAAGTGATCTTTATCACACATTGCAATGAAAAGAGCAGCCTGTCTGCAAACTTGCTTAGGGGCAATAGGGAGGAACAGAAGCAAAAGATGCACTTCTAAATGAAAACCAGTTAACTGTAACAATCATGTTGTTGATGGTTTGACTACTGGTCCACCTGTCTGTTGCAATATGTACTTCCTGCCCTGAGCCTCCTTGCAGGCCTACTTAACCTTTAGTTGCAGAGCGTCAGACAGTTTAGGAAAGTTATTGGAAAAATAGTTCACTAAATGTTTGATCATTGGGAACTACATAGTTGTATATGTATAAAATGCCATGTGAGTTCCTACCACTCAGTGGATGTGTTTTGAATGGCATAAACAACAGTAGTAATTTGCAGTCATTTCAGAATTTGTTTTTCCCACTCCTAATTGTTAGCTATATAATAAGAAGCAGATTTTCCCCCTGCAATTCAAATGTCTCTTTTAATAAGTTTTGTATCTTGATGGACAAAAGAGTTGTATTAGCTCTTCCACTTGCTTGAATGCTTTTAGGGAGGGGGAAAAAAGATCTCAGCTTTGATGTATTGTGAATAGGCTGATGTGAGTTTGGGGGATTATGGTTTGAGTTGCTGGGCTCACCATCTGGGAGAATAATTTTATTTATTTATTTTAAAAAATGAATTGTGGAAGTCCTTGGGGTCAGCAGGGCTTGACAGAACATTCACCAGGAATCTAAGTTGAAAGTACCTCATTGGCATTCTAGTTTTGTTTACAGGTGGGAGTGTTTCCAAATCTAACGTAGCAGCATCCAGATTCACTGCCTATATATCCCTATTATAGTTAAAAATATTAAAAGTCTCTAAATCAGACTAGAGGCCAATGTACAATATAAGTTCTTGCTTCTCAGAGCTCAGTGTCCTGGCTTCTAGACAGTAGGAGCTTCTCAAGAGAAGACCTCTTGTCCCCCTCTCTGTCTTCCTTTTGGGCTTGTTTAAATGTAATGAGGCCAGCTGTCTTTTCTAGCTCAACCAGCCCTAAGGTTTAGCTCTTTTCTTTTTAGCCAGACACCAGAGACAGAAATTCCCTCCTGCTCATCAGGAGTTCTGCTTCCAAAGAATCATGAAAACCAATTAGTATCTGGATCACAGTTCAGTATAGATACACTGGTAGCTGTAACTGGCTTCCTGGGCAGCTAGTGCATTGGCTTGTAAAAGCACTACATTGATTACATGGCTCATGGGGTTTTATTCTGATGTACCAAATGGGACAGGGTTCTTCCAGCCCAGGAGCATTCCCTGAAAGAATCCCAAGGGGTCCTGTACACCCTGTCAGAAAGACTTACTGAGTTGTTTATTTTCCTGCTTTATCAAATGTTATTTTCTCCAGTTCAAAAACATGACTTAGGCTCGTCACATAGTAATATGAACTACTAAGGACTCAGAGGAATGGGGATTCCTTCTTATGGCATCCTTACTCATTCAGCTCAGTGGTAATATCCTATTAGACCATGGTGAAATTAATTACTGAGTTTGTGTGGTTAGTTCAAATACTCTCCAACCAATGTGCTGGGAATGAGCCATATAACATTCTTGCAGCATCAGTTGAAAAGGCTGGATCATATGTTAAGTATTATCTGCTAATACACTCCAAGACAAAAGGAAAATAAACAAAACAAGGGGCATATAGCACATACTGACATGGTACTAAAGGTTTTTGATCGTGTTGGTACACCAGTTTGCCTGCCCATAGATCATACCAGGCTAGAGAAGGGAGTACCTGGATTCACTGCAGCTCTAGAGAGGAATGTTCATAAATTTCACTGCAAACACAGGGGCATTACACCAACCTGGCAAGGAGCTGTAGAAAGGCAATGCCAAGTTGTGTAGTACTTGCTAGTGAGGTTACTATCAGTTGTTTTTGCTCTGACAGCCAAGTTTGTAAATGTTGAATTTGATGTCAAGATAAAGCCAAGATTTGTCTCTGTTGCTCTGTTTTTTCAAGTATGTGGAAGGGCAGTGCAAGGTCTTCCATCCCTTTTGCACACAAACTACCTCAATAATGCTGCTCACAGCCTTTACCACATAAGATGTGAAGGACCAGTTTGGGGAGTAAAATCTGCTCCTCATATGGGCAGCATGGAGGATAGGCCTGTGACAGAGTGCTAGGAGCCAGAGCTGACCCAGCATTCTGGTCACTAAGGTACTGGGTATTTCCCTCCCAAAGTGGATTTAATTGGGGCTGAAAGGCTTAATTAGACAGGGCACTGACCTACCCATCAGGTAGGAAGAGTTAAAGGTCAGGAAGGAGGTGCAAAGGGGAAGGATGGCAGGGACCAAGGGGGACACGATCTCAGGATGGGGAGATCTTGCCCTCTCTTTCCCCAGAGAGTGGGCTAAGGAAGAAGTTTACCTCCAGTTGTATGTTGCTGCACAAGGCTGTACTGGTGAACAATAAATAACCCATGGGTGTTTATAAACTTGAAAGCGTCCAGCTTGGTGGTGGTCCAAAGAGTGGAGTAGGAAGCTTGTTACAAGACTGCAGGATGACCCAGCCTGTCCCACCTTGCACCATTTTGTTGAGTAACAGTCCTACTTATTTTGCTGGATTGTCTTTCTTTGGAATCACACAAGATGGAAACTTCAGGTCTTTTCCAGTGTCCCAGAAAGGGTTGCTGGAATTACAGCTAATGTGGAATCCACTGTGGAGAATCAGGTAGCTGCTATAAATCGGCTTCTGCTCAGTTAGAGGCAGGTACATTTATATTGGGTTTTTAAGAATCACTGGAGGCAAATCTTTCCTCCTGATTTTTATTCACTGAAAATAAAGCATGCCGAAAGTGGCATTTTCTAACATATCGACTTCCACGCATCTTTACAAAACATTGTACAATGTATGTTTATCAATGTTACACAGTATACACAAGGGTTATTGCGTGGAGATGAGGACTCTGAAAATGACTTGAGTGGCAGTACTACTCAACCCATGACACCGAAATCTGCATGTAACTCTTTGGGGCTCTGCTTATGTGTTTTGTGGAGTCCATGTACTTGATTGGTGCTAATCTTCCACAAACATGGAGACAGGTGACATTGAACAGACTAGATGGACTAGATCAGATGACAGAATGAAAGAAGAAGAGAGTAAATACCATGGTGCTGAATAGTCTCAGGACTATTAATCACGATACTGCTACAATGCAAGCATAATGGTGCTACATTAACATGAGTGGCCATGTTGCAGTGCCATGATACAAACATCACAGCAGTGTCAAAATGTCCTTCTCTGGTTATTTTTGGCTCTTTGCAATTCTGTGTGCGTAAATGGCTCACCCAGGCTATCACTGCTTTAGTGTATAGCCTGAGAGACTAAAAAGCCAATAATGCTAACTGTGCCTGTTATTGTAGTGTTGCCTTTGTCTGGTTAACAACCTGCTTAACTGTACTTTGAAGTACAATAGAAAACGGCGATATTTATTAAGTGCCTTTCAGAAAAAAACATAGTTAATAGTATTTTTACACATTTAATCACAACATCAATTAGTAAAGTCAATTAAGAATTAAAAAGAAATTATCCCATTCAGTATCACAGCAAAATAGTTCTGACTGAATGATTCAGTCTTTGACATGACATTAAAATATTGCTCTCTGTGTTTGTACTGATGTATTTTATATCATGTCATTATCCAACCAACAAAACATCCTGTCCATCAGAGACAATGTGTCCCTGGGAGAGTTTTACTGCTTTGCTACATAAAGTGAGTAATTTTTTAAGTGTTCAAACTGTATTTACAGTATAGAGTAGGGATGTGTCAGCTAAGGGAGCTATCAGAACCAATGTGTGTAATGGATTTGGTCTAAACCTGAATTTACCAGTGGATGGCTTTTTGACCAGTCTGCTATAATAATTCATTTTTGGCAAAGAGGTCCCAGTAATGATGATTGATCTTAAAATATTCCCAATGAAATACCATGGAACAATCTGGTCACTGATTCCTTGCATAGGAAAACCATCAAAAAATAGGTTGGAAGGAAAAAAAAAGATTTTAGAGGAAAATGGTGATTAATGGAGGGGAAAAGCAGGAAGCAAGGGAAAAAGGGAATGGAGAGAAATAGAAAAACAAATGGTGAGAGAAATACTGAGGGACAAAAGTAGTAAGACATAAACAGAGGAAATGAAGCAAATTAATCCAGGCATCAGGAGAAAGAAGAACAAAGAGCAGAAGAATAAGCTAAATACAGACTACAAAAGGAGGAGGAAAAACAAGGAAACAAAATTCTGAGAGAACAAAAGGAAAAATGTGGAAGTGAAGAAAAGTGGAGGGAGGGTGGTTGACAAGGGAGATGGAGAGTGACAGACATAGAGAGCTGTATCTTCAACCGGTGTATAATGAATGGCAAAGCAGCATAGACTTTTAAAGAGCTGTGATAGTTAACATCAGCTGAGGATCTGGCCTGGTGTCTCAGTTTACTGGGAGCTTCTTGAAAGAATGCTGTAAGATTAAAAAGCCAAGTTTTCAAATCCCACGTTTGAGCATGCAAATTGCCACATCCGGTGCCTAAAGCAGGTATGTGGGTTTGGGCACTTGGTGTAAACACGCATGTTTGAAAACTAGGCACCCTGCTGAATTTGCCCACACTGCACAAGCATTTACACTAGACTAAATTTAAAAAATTCAAATTGCAGACAGACTATGCATAATACCTACTTCAAAACCTGGGATTAATTCTATGGGGTTGTTCCAAAACTCTGGTCAGGAATCTGGAAGGGATCTTCCCAGAGAATTGCAACAGATACAAAAATAACGAGAGAAAAATGAGGAAAAGAGAGGCAGATGGCAAAAAGGAAAGGAAAGCCACAATAACAAGTTAGACAAATGTTTACTCCATAGAATGAGCCTATGGAAATGACTAATGTTCACATGGAATGCGAGTGTTTTACCATGCATTAATCTTGGCAAATGGGAAAAGAAACCACCTTCTTTTCTGAGTATTATGATACATTTTTCATATATTCCTGCTGTTTTATGAATGGATTCATACAACCCCAGCCTGGACTAGGAAATGTTGATGCTTTTCTGGCACACAAAAACATAGTGAATATGATTTGCCTAGATTGCCCTTTTGGTCTAGAGCCTAGGATGAACAAGAAGTCTGTTTTATTGAAGAGGTTGTTTTGCCCAAGGATAGTAACTCCTATAATAAGATAGCTGAAAAATGTATTTAATCTCTTGTGCAAAAGACCATGTGGGGTTTTCCCCTGAGTAGAAATATACTTTTTTTCCCCTCAAAGAGACCCTCATAAGATCTAAACCCACAAATAATTACATGTTTGTCTGAGTGTGTTTTTGTTCAGGTTCCATCCTTTCGTTCAAGCATTAAACAGACACTGTAGTGTGAATGATTGCATGTTGTTAGAAGCTCCATCTCCATGTCAAGAGCTGCACAGAGGAAGCCATTTGCAATGCTCAGAAAGCTTTACTGATCCTACCAAACCCAGGAACTATGCTACATATTCTACTGCCATCTTTTGGCACCTTATCTATTAACTAACTGTGACAGATATTCCAATGTCTTTTGGGAGATTTCACCGAATTAAGTTTATGTATCACTGTGGGCCATGGATTGTATGTAATTCCTTGGGGTAGGGTAAGCATAGTCTCTCCAGGAACTAAGAACAGTAGGGGGTGCTTAAGTAAATTCACTCAGGTTGTAACACCTTCAAAGGTACCACCTCTTGAGGAGTTTAAGCTATATATGTTCAAAGTGATTTCTCCAGGGGCCAACAGACAAAGAAAGGACTTGTGGATAAATAGCCTGAGATTAAACTGATTTAGGCCCTTCCTTCTGATCCAGCAAACAGGCGGGACTTTCTGTTCTAGAGGAAGGTCCCAATCCTTAGGCAGCGGTGGCTACAGGCACCAGCGCTCCAAGCGCATGCCTGGGGCGGCAAGCTGCGGGGGGCGTCCTGCCGGTCCCTGTGAGGGCGGCAGTCAGGCAGCCTTCGGCGGCATGCCTGCGGGAGACCCGCCAGTCCCGCGGATTCGGCGGTAATTCGGCGGCGGGTACGCCGAAGCTGCAGGACCAGCGGACCTCCCGCAGGCATGCCGCCGAAGGCAACCTGCCTGCCGTGCTTGGGGCAGCAAAAAAGCTAGAGCTGCCCCTGTCCTTAGGGAAGGGTTGGAAGAACTGACACCGACCGGATCCCTTGTAGAGATGGAAGGGGTTGTGTGTGATCTCTGGTAAGCTTATTCGCATGCATATAGGTTTTTATTGTTTCAAATATGTTTTCTCTGTAAGAATAAACGTGTTTGCTTAGGAAAAGCTGGGTGAAAACTTAACTGTTTAAACCCTCTGAAGAGAAAAGCAAAGTGGGCCTCCTTTGGGCAGTCTGCCTTGCTGGGGAACTCTCACTGTAGGCAGAGAACTCTGCCACCTGGAAATACCTTGTCAAGAGGGAGAGAAATGCACATCTCCCCCCAAAAGAGGTGATAGGCTGAGAGCCTTGAGTGGGTGCCCTTGCTGGACCATGAGGAGGAAATACAGATGCAGTTGACCTGAACTGTGACAGTAACTGTGACATATTGGATGTGCTACAAAGGGAAGCATGGCACTTCTGGAAGCATTCCTAATTGGGCTGCACATATTTGAGTGGTGGAAGGGGGAAGGCCAGCTAGGTGGGATTTAGCCATGACTCCATCTCCAGTATGCACTGATCTTTAGAAGCAGAACAGCTTTGGGAAGGGCTGAGTAGAGAATAGGGTATAGCAAGTACCATGGCAATTGTGTGCAGGCCAGCACAACCTTGGAGGTATTATATCTGTTTCTTCTATAGGCAAAGACCACTGCACTTCTTCCCCACTGTACTGTATCTTGCAGAGCTTTAGATATGGGCTGTAGGATGTGAAGGGAAGTGTTTGAAATTCCATCACTGGGGGACTTCTTAAATTTTGTCTGGACAAAATATCAGAAAATGTAATATAGAGAAAAATCCTGTACTGCTAGGTAGATAGACTGGATGAATGAAGAGGTCTATCTTCTGTCTGTAGTTGTGGCTTCCACAAATTCCTTTCATTGGCACCATTTGAAGCATTGAAATATAGGTAAGAAGACTATATATACAGATATACCATTGAAATATAAATTAAACTTTAAAAGCACAGAAGATGGGTCTGTTGAACAAACATTTGTTTTGCTGAGTAGTTGAAGTTCATTGTCAATCTTTCGGAAGTGAAGGCTTGTGTGTCATATTTTTATCTCTTAATTTTGGCACACAACTTTGTGTTTCTAAAGAAAAGAAATTTGCCTGTTATTATCAACACAAGCTCATTGTATTTAGAATCCTCTCCATTTGGGTGTCTGACAATGGTGAATAAGAAGCAAATTTTCCTTTGCTTTTCTGTCTTCTAATACTGAACAAGGAATTTTATTAGAAAATTGTAAATGTTTTCATGAAAACTATTTTGTCTCCTTTTGTCATATACGTCACTGTAGTACGTCTGCCTCAGCTCTGTCCTGTCTGGCTTTCTGCTACAGATTTAAAGAACAGTATGCACTGCCTCATATATTTCAATTCTTAATTTATTGTAAAATTTTATTATGAGCCTGATTCTGAGAGTGGGAGGCCTAATGAGAAAAACAGCTTTTTCAGTAACACTTATGACGTGGAACTGTACTTCCATTGCAGCAGTAGGAGTAGAAATTGTTTGTACCTAGGTTTGTATTCTAAGAAGCTTTCTTTTCAGCTATTCCAATCCTTAATTTTACCTTCCCACCCTAGACATCCCTGAAGTAGGCCATGTGGACCGAAAGGTAAGATTATGGATTGGAATGGGTGAAGAGGACAAAGATTATCTCCCACTGTAGAACTGGGAGTGAAGTTCTGATACAGAATGAACATATTCCTGATATCTGTTTCAAAAATTTCTAAAGCAAACTTGCCTGGATTAGAGCACAGGAAATGCTACTGCTGCGATGTTTCCTATTTATTTACATTCTAACGAGGAATGCCTGCTGTACACATTCTTAACATATGTTAACCTCTCTGCCTCAGTTCTTGCCAAGAAACTGTCACAAAGGTATTTAGCAGAAACCACATAGGAAGTATTCCCGTTGTACTGGAATGCATGATGCAACTAATTGGGCATGTACAATAGGAGTGTGAAGATATACAGTCCTCCATTTGTCTAATGTTTAAGTAAAATATGTGATAGTTTGCATCATAATCATAGTCCTTTCAGGTGTAGACATGAATCAAATGAATAGTTGATTTCCAGCAAGACATAATAATAATATTAATAAAAATGAAACCAAATAAACCAATACAAAATATAATCCGGCGTGAGACCCTATGCAATCCAACACCACCACCACAATGCAGATTTTCAGAGGGCCACATCGTCAACATGCAAAGCAAGCACAATTAATACCGCCCATTTTTTTCTGAGGGTTTCAGCTAAAGCCATAACTGCTTTTGAAAACATAGATGTGTTTTAAATGTCTTCAGACAAAGGAAATTAAGGGTCTGATCCAGCTCCCTTGAAATTGATGGGATGTTTGAGCATTCAGTTCAGTGGAAACAGGATAGGGTTATGTTTTAAGAAGCTGAGAAACTCTATCCTTTAATGGAAGTGGGGGGAGGGGGGAGAGAAGGGGGAGTGGGGAGGAGTGCTTTTTGAATGGCCTGGATGGGATCTTTTAACACTAGCATCTGTTTTCAGAAGGTGCTTTACCGCTAGGGAAGCCTGCAACAATGTGCTGTACAAAAATATTTGCTTTGTGGGGCGAACCAAAGCAAAAAGAGGAGATTGACAGGGTCAACACATATCAAGGGTACCATGTTTCAGACTGAATATATATAGAGAGAGATTGGGCAGGAAGTATCAGATATTGCCATTTTCTTTGGTAAACAAGTTAGTGTTAGTTGATAAATGATTTTTTTTTCTGGGTTACACCCTCTTCTAGACCTGAGTCTTTTTTGAATTTCAACAAGTTACCCCTGCTCAGGAATGTTGACGGCTATAAGAAGGCCAGTTATAGTCCAGAGTGGATCAAATGAAACTCTCTCTTAGTTGGTAAGGAGTGACTGATCAGACTATTCTTGAGGAAATCGGCACTGAGGGGATGTTTTTGAAAAGATGTAAAGATTTTTGAGCACCCCATTGCCTTACACCTTGTGTTGTCATGCACACCAGTGTAAAGTGAATGGAGAGTGAGTGTGAAACACTACTAGATCACTACACCCACTTTGCGTTCTCTTCACACTGGTATACGTGATTTCACATAATGCAGAACAACAGAATCAGGCCCTTTGTTTTTACTGTTATGTTTATATTACACAAGGAGTGTATAATAATGGTACATTTTAATCCAAAATATTACAGAAACTGCAGCCGCACACATTTCAACATCACCCTACATGACTGAGGCAAGCTGGGTGAGGTAATACCTTTTATTGGACAAATTTCTGTTGTTGAGAGAGACAAGCTTTCAATCTTACACAGAGCTTGTCTCTCTCACCGACAGAAGATGGTCCAGTAAAAGATATTACCTCGTCCACTTTGTCTCTCTGATATCCTGGGACCAACACAGCTACAACAAGATTGCACACCATAAATTATTGTTAATATAACACTTCTTACAAAATAACAATAATGATCATAAGAAAAATAAAACACAGATTAAATCACAAATGTTAACCAAGTGGTAATTTCAGTTTGTCTAAATCAGTATGGCTCTATTTAAGTTCATAGAATATCAGGGTTGGAAGGGACCTCAGGAGGTCATCTAGTCCAACCCCCTGCTCAAAGCAGGACCAATCCCCAGACAGATTTTTGCCCCAGATCCCTAAATGGCCCCCTCAAGGATTTAACGTACAGCCCTGGGTTTAACAGGCCAATACTCAAACCACTGAGCTATCCCTCCCCCTGTTATGAACACAATGCGCCTGGAAGCAGCACATTCTTCTGGACTGGCATTCAAGGAGGGTCAGAGAGAGCTTGGGGCGCAGGACTGACCCAGATGGACTTTGCTGTAACTTTCTGTTCTCTTGCTCACCACAGACTTTCTACACTGTGTTCCAGACATCTAATAAATCCTTCTGCTTTTTACAATACTGTCTGAGAGTCACTCCTGATTAAGGAATTTAGGGGTGCATTGCTCCCTTCGGATGTGCAAGCCTTCCCCAGGAGTCCAATTCAAATGGACTCACTGAGGGGAGCTCACGGAGTGAAACCAGGGTGCTGAAGGCTCAGAGGTTTGGTCCCAGGAGGCAGTAAAGCCAAGGGGTTTAACCCTGTGAGAGTGACCCGCATGGGGGGTAACATACTGAAGGGGTCCTCCTAGGGGCTGTTCTACATCCGTGCAAGAGCACCGGACCTCTGGATTCTGTCATAATCGCATCATTATGCAGGTTTGGGATGACAAGCCGTTGCTGCAGAACTTTCGGATGCAAAAGGCCACATTAATGGAATGATGCACGAAGCTCGCCCCAGCCCTCCAGTGCAGCGACATCAAAATGAGAGCTTCACTCATGCTGGAGAAGCGAGTGGCAATCACTGTGTGAAAGCTGGCAATGCCAGATTGCTACCAATCAGTCAGGAATTAATTTGGAGTTGGGAAATCCACCGGGGAGTTGCTGTGATGCAAGTGTGCAAGGCCATTAAGTATGTCCTCTTGGCAACATGCAGGACCTTCTGAATGGTTTTGCAGCAGTGAGGTTTCTAAATTCCGATGGGGGCAATAACTGGCACGCATCTCCCTATTTTGGCACCAGACCACCTTCCCAAGGAGTACATCAACAGAAAGGGCTACTTTTCTATGGTATTGCAAGCACTGGTGGATCACCAGGGAATCTTTTACTGACATCAACGTGGGCTGATCAAGGAAGGTGCATGACACACACATCTTTAAAAACACAGAAGGATGTTCAGAAAGATGCAAGCAGGGACTTCCTTTCTAGACCGGTGGATTACCATTGGGGATATGGAAATGCTAATAGTGATCCTTGGAGACCCAGCCTACCCGTTACTCCCATTGCTCATGAAACCTTAGACCAGCCACCTTGACAGCAGCAAGGAGCGCTTCAACTACAGGCTAAGCAGGTGCAGGAGGACCATTGAAGGTGCCTTTGGTTGTTTGAATCGTCGCTGTCGGTGTCTACTCGCGGGATTGGACTTTCATGAAAAAAATATCCCCAGGATTATAGCTGCCTGCTGTGCGCTTCATAATATCTGTGAAGCAAAAGGGGAAAGCTTCTGCCAAGGTGGAATACGGAGGTGGAACATCTGGCTGCTGATTTTGAGCAGCCAGATACCAGAGCTGTAAGAAGAGCTCAACAGGGAGCTTTACAGCTCAGAGAGGTTTTGACCATTTCAAAAGTGAGGCACAGTAATGAGTGTTCTTGTAGTGTTCTCTGCTTGGCATTGTTTTTTAGCATTCCGGTCTGAACCTTATGAGTGCTGTGTGTGTGGTAATAACACATTGCAAGTGCACCTATTGCTATTATCTTTGAAGGATGTCAGCCCCAGCTACCACATGTTGTGAACTATTAAAGATGAATTAAGTTTCCATAAATAAACTTTTATTCCAAACTCATGAAAACAAAAATAACTGTAACTGAATGAAACTATATAAATACAGGGAAAAGAACCTTTTAAGGGGAAAGAACAGTCATTCTCATTTCAAACACAAATACACCAACCCTATCTCTCATAGGTCAGTGTATGTGCAGCTCTGATTGTGTGTACTCTCCCTCGGGATGGAGTGGGTAGGGGTAATGCAGTGGCCACGAAATATATGTGGAATGTAGGGGCAGGGAGCATAGGGAGGTCCCAGAATGCAGTTATCGATAGACTGCAGCAGGAGGCAAGCAAGGATTACTTGGACCTGAAGGTCTATAAGAATCTCCAGCATGTCCATCTGGCGCTTGAGAAGACCTGCTGCGTGTGTCTGTCCTTTTCCTGTGTGTTTCTCCACTCTGCACTATCCCTTTCCATTTTGTCCACAAGGGTGCTCCTCCAAGCCCTCTGCTCGGTATGTGCAACACCAGAGGCTTGCAGGATCTCGTGGAACATGTCGTCCCTCATCCCCTTTCTTCTCATCACCTGAGCCACTCCAGTGGTGTAGATGGAGAGACCCTCAAGGCCACATTTCTATGGAGCTGCATTTGCTACACACAAAGTTGCAACTAGATACTTGGCTTTACAATTTATAGGCATTTGAGAGAATAGTGAAGAAGTTATATTTGGAAGAGAGTTGGCTGCTGAAGAGGATAAACTAACATGAAGTCTGCAAAACAAATGACAAGACTACATAGTTATATGGATTCAGTTTATTCATATATCCTAATCCTAAAGCAGGAAGACTTAATATTTATCTATATCCTTTTAAAAAAAATAAAAGGCAGGGGGAGAGGCTGAGGAGAATAATAACTTGTAACGTCTTCAGTTTACATTGTAATAAAGGGAATGATTTGAGCTGTATATGATTAGTTAGGGTAAGACTGTTCCTAGCTCTGGTAGAGCTGTGCAGGGCAATAGTGGGGAGTATGGTCACTTATAGTAGCAATGAGACATAAGTCTGCACCACAACACTTAGCTCCATATTCAAAGTTCAGGACTGTTTGGCTCTGAGATTTTGGTTTGGCCAAGTGCTGAGTTAGGAGTTGTATATAGGTATCCACTTTAATTCCAAACTGAACCTCAGTTTCACTGCCTTCCATTGCTCTCTAAACTTTGGAAACCCTCACTTGGTGTATGTAAAGGTAGCTGCAGGAGCTTTACATTATGAATGTACATCTGATGGCAGAAGACCAACTCTCAAGTCTTGTGGCCAGATCATATATTCTATGGTAATGCTTAAAATGTTGTTGCCTGATTATACAGATCCATAGAGGTTTCCTTTACATTCCTTTGACATTAGTTTCCAGAACTGGAATGTTGCTAACCTTCAAACAGTACTTGAAACATCTTAAATAACATTTTAAACAAAATCTATTAGGTTAAATTTCCTATGTATCCTTCATATACGGGCTTTCACAGAAAGACTCTCCTTGCTGTACATATGTAATATTTGCATCAAATTTAGGGGTTCACCATAATATTTACACTCCTTTTGTGCACACATTCTTTCTTCTCTGATCTTCAAAGGTGATTTCTTAATCTACAGACTGGCCCTAAATGTCTTGTGTGCAGTGTTGCCAATTCTTGCGATTACATCATGAGTCTCATGATATTTGGTGTGGTTTATTTTTCCTTACAGCACTTGGAATTCTGTGATTAGGTGAAATACTCATCTTCCCTTTATATATGTGTGTGTGTATTATTACTCCTGGGGGCATTCTGCCCCAAAAAATTAAAAATTCTGCACACAATATTTTAAAACTCAGCAAATTTTATTTGTCAAAATAACACTACATAATCATGCCAGTTTCAATTATTTTGGTAATTTATTTCAAAATACCTGTCAGCAAGTATGTCTGTAACAATACAGACACACACAAAATTTCCCCCAGGAGTAGAGAGTTAAAGAAACCCCATATGACAATCCAGTTCCTGTTTCTCTCTCCCTCCCCCCCACCCCGAGCCTAGCCAGGGGGCCAGACACCCACAACCCCTCCCCCACCCCAGAGACCAGGGATCCAGAGGGAGAAACAGCCTGAGGCTTGGTCCCAGGCTTGCATGGAGTTTCCTGCACACCACCCTCTCCTTCCCTCCGGGCATGCTGGGAACTGCAGCTGCCAGGAACCCTCTAGCTCCGTCTCTCTCCCCCAAACAGTGTCTTCTATGTGTGAGCTGGACTCTGCTGGGTCCAGTGGCCTCTAGTGGCAGCTAGCAGCACTGTAGCGCATTTCTGTGGGGGAAAGGAAATTCTGCGTGAACATTAATTTCTGAAAAATTCTGCACTGTGCAGTGGTGCAGAATTCCCCCAAGAGTATACATTCTGTTCTTCCTGAGAAGACAGATCCTGCCCCACTCCTACCTCCTCAGAAACACTCTAATCCCTACTCCTCCATGCCAAACATGCCGCAATAGCGAGCAAGAGGGACAAAGTGTCACTCTCTCACACGCATGAATGCCCACCCCCCCATCCCAGTGGTGATTTATGTTTCTACCAGCTGCTCTGGGTGCCCAAACCAACCTGCCTGTGCTGCCAGGGAGGGGCACATGACCGCTCTTGCAGCTTCCCTTTTCTTCCCCATCAGAAGTCATTTTTCTGTGGGGCAGCAAAGAAATTTGCAGGGGACATGAATTCTGTGCACACGCAGTGACGCAGAATTCCCCCTGGAGTAATATATATATATATATATGTTTAAAAGGTAAGATTCTAGCTCCCTTAATTGTGGAGAAAAGCTTGAAAATGTGACACTAAGCACTCAGAACAACATTAATAACAATAATACCATTTAAAAAAATCATGATATTTAAGCCAATCCCAGGAAACTTTCGGGGCCTGCCTCATGATTTTTGACCACTTGGGATTTTCAATTATGTGTGTGTATGTGTGTGAGATTTGAAGTCTTCCAAATTGGAATGAAAACTCCACAGATCTCTCCCTCCATATCCAAACACTGCTTCCTTGTCAGATCCTTCTAGGTAGCAGCTCTCACTCCTCTTTTAATAGTTGATTCACTGTCCTTAAGCCCTGATCCTACAATTGACTGTACAGGCACACCTCTTGGGGACCCTCATTGTAGCCAATGGGGCTATGCATGAATACTGGGGTGGGTCCACACAGTCAGTTGCAGGACTGGGGTATTGATTTAACTGGTCAAATAGAAAATCTTGCTGGATTCCAAAATGTTTCAGGTTTCAGACTCAGCCAAGTTGTCTTGGCCTTCCATCTTTTGCCATCTGGCTGACTCCAACAGAAACTCCCCTCAGCTCTTATATATATATGAATTCCGGTTGGCTCAGATCCTGGGCTGAAATTGTGAGAGACGTACAGAGAGGCATACTTTTAAAGGTAGCTTCTTCTCTGACTTTGAGCAGCTAGTGAGTCTGTTCAGTAACTACCAACACTACTTTTCATTCTTCTAGATGCTTGTAGCTGTGTTTTCTGCACATGTACAGAAACACATATGATTGAAACAAATCCCTTCTCCTTTCCACTGCCACTTCCCTTTCTCTAGATTTAACTACAGCAACTTTTTTTTAAAAGTAGGTTAGCTGTAGAAGCAATTGTGGGTGCAATTTTATAGGCTTTTTATTTTTTTTATTTTTTAAAGAAATTCTTTGGTAGCATGAAGATTCCAAATGAGATTACCACTAGTGGTAACACTGAAGTTGTGATACAGCTGTAAATGCCTGCACAAGGCCAGCCAACCTACTGTGTGTTAGCTATTAATTGATCTCCGTCATAGTCTGCTGTGCACTGTAACTATTTGCATGCATACAGCTCAAGCTGATACTGGAATCTCTGCTTACCTTCTCAGCTGAAACCCTGCTCTGAGGTTCTGAATAGGATATTGTGTGTGATTTTGAAGCTGTTTTCTGGTCTGTTACTTCATCTTCTTACAGAATTGGCTGGCATTCCTGGGTCTGGGAGCTATGCATCTTAGCTGACATGCCATCAGGAGTTCCATGCACATTCTGCCCTAAGCTGTCTCTGGGGGATGTGAAGACTAAGTGAACTTTGGTTTTTAGCTAGCCAAGCTTACAGTGAGGTTCAAATGAACAGAGGGGATGGGGGTTATGGAGAAAAGCAGGAAAATCTGGGAAGCTTTGTGTAACTGGAATATCTTTGACTTTATGTATTTGGCCATTCTTTATGGGGATTTGAGCATATTCCAGTAATCTTGCTTTTGTACACGTGTATATATATGTGGAATACCCATATATTAAAATATATTTCACGTACTTGTTACATACTTCACAACCTAGAGGTGAAATAATTGCAGGGGGCAGGGAGGAGATGATGACCACAAACTTGAAGTTGATTCCTCTGTGTTCACAGCCTTTTCCTGTTTACTTTCCAATGAACAGTCACAGATTTGAACTTTGGTTTTTGTATCTGAGTTAGTGAATTCTAAACTGTGTAGCTGAATGGAACAGGTAACACTGAGAATGCAGGCTGTGTGGGTTGGTTACTTGCAAGTATGATCCAAAGTCCATTGAAATCAAAGGGCAGACTCCTACTGATTTCACTGGACTTCGCATCGGAACCAAAGGTACACAATCAGACTGACTAGCAGCACATGATTTAGTTAACTGAACTCTGTGCATTTTAAATATCCACGACAGACTGTTTGCAAGATGGTCACATAGGGCCAAATCCAGAGCCCAGTGCACAGCCTGAGTTACTGAAGTGGGCACTGGGCAGATGTTCAAGGGGCTGGGAGCAGAGAAATCCTTAATCTCAACCATGGAGCTGCTCTGTATAGGGTTCTTCAGCTCAGTGGATGAAGTAGCCTTTATGGGATATTGTACAGCCCCTCTACAGCAGCTGCACCTGCACAGCCAGGGATTCTCAGTCTTCCCTCATGACCCTCCTTTAGCCCATCCATGTCTTGTCCCCCATATGCCCCTGTGCATGATGGGTGATCTGAGCCCCATCTGGGTGCCCTATCATATGAACAGCTCAGTCGAATCTGTCTTGCTGACAAAGGGATCTGTGTGGCCCTGGAGGAAGGGGCAGATTTACCATATGGTGGGGAAAGAATATTTTGCAAAGAAATATTAGAAAGATGATTTAGAATAAATATGAGACTTTTTCACAATCTGCTCGCAAACATTTCACAGGCACGGGAGTGAAATTCTTCACTCTGTGCTAGTCATGATATCAGCACTGCCCGCCGTAACATGCCACAGAAATAAACAATTCCAGTAATTGAATTTGAATGATAAAATGAGCTGCTGTAAACTTGTGAAATCAGTCATATTCCTGGATTCCTGCTGGAAGCATTGCAGTGTCCAGCGTTACCTTGTACTTGCTACGCTAACAGAGCAAGTTTGATTTATCCTGTCCAGCCCCTGCCCCCAAACTCCATTTCTGAAGCCTCTTTTCAGCTTGAATCCCACATCCGTTGGTGCTAGAATTTTAACTTTGAGTATTTGGAAGTAGAATTAACATAAGAATTGTGTTTGTGTGGGCGTGAGTGTACATAATGTGTATGATTCTATTCATAAATAATGATTGATGTAAAGCATAATTGTTTTCAAAAAATCTGTTCAGAATCTATGTATTTTTGACTTGGGCTGAATCTATTTTTTACACAAAGAAGCTAGCTGATTGACAAAGAAAAGCTTTTTAGCTTGTATACTTAGCCACAAACTGATTACCAAGGTTATATTTTAAAGAATCAAGCCCTCTGGGTTAATAGCAGTTTTTAACTTGTGCCTTTGCTCATTCAAAATAAGCAGAGACCAAGGTTCAAGCGGACATGTGTAGTTATTTTCCCATAATCACAGATCCTGTGTTTGCCTTACCCTGGCTGTAATGAACTCCATCCCCTCAACTTCCTGCATTTTTTAAAATCACATCGTTGTGGCTGTTTGTTTTTTCCTTTGAAAACTGAGAGTAGTTATAAAGTAACAAGGTAAGATTCTGCCCGGAATTTACTGATATAAATCCAGAGTTACTCCATATCAGTGAAATGACTCCAAAAAATCAGATAAGGAGCTGGCCCACAGATGTTAAGGGTTAATATCCTGAACTTGTTTGTTTTTTTTGTTACACATCAGTGTTTCAGGAGTGTATGCCAAAAGGCTTGAGCCTGAAAGTTACATTGTACTTGTGCCTGGATACAGCAAAGCACTCAAGCAACAAGCTGGACTATTCACACTCTTGGAGGAAGGATGGTCCAGAGGTCAGGTCACTAACCGGTGATCTGGGTTCAGATCCCTGCTCTGCCACAGACTTCCTGTGTGACCTTTGGCAAGCCTCTCTGCTCTTCCATTCCCCATCTTTACAATGGGGATAATATCATTGTCCTACCTCCCAGGGGTGTGATGAGGTTAAATACCTTAAAGATTCTGAAGCGCTTTGAAATCTCGTGATGAAAAGTGCTGCCTAAGAGCTAGGTATTATTAAAATTAAGCATGTACTTAAGAGCTTTGCTAGATCAAGGCCTGAGTGCATGGCCCCTTGTAGGATAAAGTCCCAAGATATATTAAATTGTTTTTTATTTAACTCTCTATTCTTACTGTTGTTCTGAGGTACATGTTGGCATTTTTAGGCTGGACATCAAGGAAGCTAGAGAATACTGCAGAGTGAAACCTGTAGCATTCTCAGCATTATATGAAAACCATGACTGCTAACTCTGCTATGTAATTAGCCATACACAGTTCCATTCAGAAACTGAGACAGGGAAGTGGTGTACTTAGGAGCACTGCAGCATCCCTACTACTTTGAGATAAAAGCCACTTGCTGCACTCTTAAATTAAGGAGATGAATTGATTTGCTCTCTAACTGTATGTTAATGGATTCATTTACACCTATCTCCATGTGTGAAGCATCATTATAGGGGGAAAGCAGGCTTTGTGCAGCCAATCTCATTCATATTAAAGATTGTCTTCCCTTCTAAGGCACTCTATTGTGCTAGCTTTGCCTGTTGGCTGTTCTCCCATGTGTGAAAGGCAATGCCCAGCAATTTTAATTACAGGCCCCCTGCACTAGCTATTCTTAAAGAAATCATTGTCAGGAGCAATGTTAAAAATTCATTTACTTGATTTAAACATTTACGATACAACCATTTGGGAGTGTAACAAACTGCTTCAGTTTAGATGCCAAGGAACCATAAGTCTAGAACCGCACAACAGTGGTGACAATTTATTTGTGGAATTTCACTAGAAAATGGTCCCCATTTCTTTTTTTTGAGATCTTAAAATTTCACTTTTACATGAATTTTGAGACATTGGTTATTTTTTGGCGTTGACACTTGATCGTGTGACATGCCCTCCTTCTCCCCTCCTCTTTCTCCACATTTCACTAGGAATATCAGGCTGGGTAAACGTTGAGTGGCAGTGGTATAGAAGCCATTTCCCCGCTGTGTGTGTGTGTAGGTGTGTGTGTGTGTGCGCGTGTGTAGAGCAAGTTGAGAGGGTGGGAAATGAAGGAAGAGTGGGAGAGAGATATGTGACAAACTACCGAGAGAAGTGGTGGAGTTTCCATCTTTTGATGTCCTCAAATCCAGAACTGGGTGCCTTTCTGGAAGGTATACTTTAGTCAAAACAAGTTATTGGGCTCAATACAGGGGTAACTGAGTGAATGGCCTATTAACTAGCAGGTCAGGCTAGATGATCTAATGGTCCCATCTAGACTTGAAATCTCTGAAAGGCTACGAAATATAGAATGCTGCTCTCTACCATCTCCCTATCCAATATTCCTTTCCTAAAGCTGATCCATGGAGCTTCATAAAATATGGCTACTGATCTGGGTGAGCTGTGTTACCCACACAACTCCCAGGTCAACAAATGAGAAAAGCGGTAAATCAAGTGCCAGTCCCCCCCCCCTTTTTTGGAGGGGCTGGGAGGGGGTTGCACTAAGAAAGAGGAACGTGAGATACGTACAGTGGAATTCACACCAGATAGACTAAAGATCAGTAGTAAGCCCAGGAGCAGAACTGAAAGAACCAGGCAGAGTTTAAATAAGAAAGTATATTCAAAATTGTGCACCTGGAGTGGCATCTCACTCAGCAGCAGCAATGGCAGAGAGCCAGTGTGCCCAAAGCATTACTCTCTGACCCTTGCAGCTGATTGCCTGAGCTCTGAATAATCCTTGGTATTTTAGACTGACTCTCTAGTCTATACGTGTTATTACTCTCCATTAAAATTACCCAACCCTTTGTAAAATCCAGCCACTACTAGTGTAAGAGAATTCAGCTGGTTGATTCTCTGCACTGTGTCGGGCAAAATTTCCTTTTATTGGCTCTAAATTTATTGCCCTTTAATTTAATGGCATGTCCCATTGGTCTTGTATAATGGGAAAGAGTTAAAAGGAAGAGACTGTTCAGTTTCCACTATTCCCTTCATGTTTTTTGCATATACTAAGGCTTTTAATTCTAAACCTTAAAAGCAGCTTTACAAATGTGGGTTTTTTAATGTACCAATTGGCACATCACAGTGGCTTCTATTAGTTACATGAGCATAACTGGTAACCCTGGGTGTAAACGCATGTGACAGATAATCCTGATGTGGGTGAGTCAGAAGTAAATTGAAAATGTCTCACTTCCATTTATTGCTAATATGTCCAATAGGAAATTCAATTCAGGACATAAGTGTCCTGTGACCCTATTGGGACAAAAGAGCTATTTACCGCCCCCCCTCCCCCAAAATATGTATGCACCTGTGCATGCCCTTTGGCAGGTGTTCATGTTAGTGGTGTGCACATACACTGTGGGGTTGGTGTATGTAATTCAGGTGTGGGCACATTTTGGCTTGGATTTTCAACAGAGCCTAAAGAAGTTAGACACCCAACTCACCTACTTGAAAGATTGGGCCAAAGTGACTGCTGAATAGAGGAGGGTTCTGTGAAGGATCTAAGCACATACTTTCTTCAGAGGAAAAAAAAAGCAGCAAGAAGATGCCCATTAATTTCCTGAGATCTGTAACATTTCTCACAGCATTTTATGTATGGGCTGAAGTGTATATTTCCAGAATGAGGAAAGGAAGGTACTGTATTTTAGTTTATGTACTAGGGGCAAATTGTGTCTCTGTTTTGCTGCCAAGGAGATCCCCGGATACAAGGGAGCTGATATTGTTCAATTGCACAGGAAGCAGGGGGCAGAATTAATAGTCTCCAGAGGGGTCTACAGTCCATGTCCCCAAATGGCACATAGAATCATAGAAGAGTAGGGTTGAAAAGCGGCATCAGGAGGTCATCCAGTCCAGTCCACTCCCTGCTCAAAGCAGGACCAATCCCAACTAAATCATCCCAGCCAGGGTCTTGTCAAGCCAGGCCCTCCTAGTGAAATAGTGTTTCCTAATATCCAACCTAGACCTCCCCCACTGCAACTTGAGACCATCGCTGCTTGTTCTGTCATCTCCCACCACTGGGAACAGACTTGGAACCCCCCTTCAGGTAATTGAAGGCTGCTATCAGATCCCCCCTCACCCTTCTCTCCTGTGGACTAAATAAGCCCAGTTCCCTCAGCCTCTCCTCGTAAGTCATGTGCCACAGCCCCCTAATCATTTTCATTGCCCTCCGCTGGACTCTCTCCAATTTGTCCACATCCTTTCTGTAGTGGGGGGCCTAAACTGGATGTAATACTCCAGATGTGGCCTCACCAGTGCCAAATAGAGGGGAATAATCACTTCCCTCTATCTACTGGCAATGCTCCTACTAATGCAGCCCAATATGCAGTTAGCCTTCTTGGCAACAAGGGCACACTTCTGACTCATATCCAACTTCTCATCCACTGTAATCCCCAGGTCCTTTTCTGCAGAACTGCTGCTTAGCCAGTTGGTCCCCCGCCTGTAGCAGTGCATGGGATTCTTCCGTTCTAAGTGCAGGACTCTGCACTTGTCCTTGTTGAACCTCATCAGATTTCTTTTGGCCCAATCCTCCAATTTGTCTAGGTCATTCTGGACCCTATCCCTACCCTTAGTGTCATCCGCGAACTTGCTGATGGTGTAATCCATCCCATCATCCAGATCATTAATGAAGATGTTGAACAAAACTGGCCTCAGGATCGACCACTGGGGAACTCTGCTTGGTACCGGCTGCCAACTAGACATTGAGCCATTGATCACTACCCATTGAGCCCAACGATCTAGCCAGCTTTCTATCCACCTTATAGTCCATTCATTCAGCCCATACTTTTTTAACTTGCTGACAAGAATATTGTGGGAGACCGTATCAAAAGCTTTGCTAACATCAAGATACATTACGTCCACTGCTTTCCCCATATCCACAGAGCCAGTTATCTCATCATAGAAGGCAATCAGGTTGGTCAGGCATGACTTGCCTTTGATGAATCCATGTTGACTGTTCCTGATCACCTTCCTCTCCTCCAAGTGCTTCAAAATGGATTCCTTGAGGACCTGCTCCATGATTTTTCCAGGGCCTGAGGTGAGGCTGACCAGTCTGTAGTTCCCCAGATTCTCCTCCTTTCATTTTTTAAAGATGAGCACTATATTTGCCTTTTTCCAATCGTCCGGGACCTCCCCTGATCACCATGAGTTTTCAAAGATATTGGCCAATGGCTCTGCAACCACATCAGCCAACTCCCTCAGCACCCTCGGATGCATTAGATCCAGACCCATGGACTTGTGCATGTCCAGCTTTTCTAAATAGTCCTTAACTTGTTCTTTCATCACTGAGGGCTGCTCACCTCCTCCCCATACTGTGTTGCCCATAACTGATGGAACATAGCAGCTGTTTAACAGGGCAGCGCAAGTGTGGACCAGTGGAGGAGGTTAATGAAGGGCAATACCTGAAATCAAATTCCAGCTGCTTCAGAAACCAAAACCAACCTGATTCCCCAACCTGGGCTTTCTTACCAAAGCTCATGAAAATAAATAGACAACTCATCTGCAATTTGAGTTTAAGGTGTCATCTGGTTACTAGCACCCTTCAGAGAGCAATTTGTTTGAGTAGCATGGTATATATTTAGTATTGCTTTTATTTCTTATTATTTAAGTGCATTGGTGCATAGTATATATAATGGATTGGAGTACACCAGTGCACCAATAATATTAATTAGAAAACAAAAACAATATGTTATCTGTGCCTGCTGCAAGGCTCTATACTAGATCCTCAAAAAGACATCTATACAAGGCAATGGAGAATCAAACCCAATACAAATGTGTAATACTGTCTGCTTAAATTCCCTATTGCAGTTTCCATTGTATTATATGCAAATTCTTTGATTCTAGTTGGACATTGTTAAGCGCCGGTAATTCATTCGTCTTGTTGGTTGTCCTGCTCCACCCTAAGGTGACTGAATTTCAGTGGTGGGTGAAATGACTCTTAATTTTTGAAAGCACGTAAGTGACTTAGGAGCACAAGTCTCAATGAAAGTCAGTGAGGAGTCTTTCCCAAATCCCAACCATATTTTGCAAAGCACTTTGCTCTCATTCGGGACAAAAAAGTTATATGTAGACACAAGATAGTCACAAGATTATCTCTGACCATTATTTTTATTTGGAATACTTAAGTGCTTGAGTGGGTTGTGTGCCTTCTTGTTGTTACTGTATCTGCAAATCAAGAATACTGGAAAATGATCTCCCACCCCCATCATTTGCCCCCTCCCCCCCTCCAGCTCCATGCTGGCTAGACCTTGGAGCTGCTAAATACATCATAAAGAGAAGGAATAGCTTTTGGAGTGAAGTGTAGGTAGTAAATGATTGGAAGCCATAATAGCATTCTTGGCATCTGCTTGGCAATTTTATATAATCAGATGCCTCCTTTTAGTTAGCGGTTTGTTAAATCACTGGTTTATAGATTTTTAAATGTTTCTCTTCATCTCTGTGCATCTCCAAGTCTCAATCTTATTGTCCTGGAATTGAAATTGATGATCTGGAAGGCACGCTTTTTTTATTGTGTGTTTTAACCTTTGCTTTGTAAAAGTTATTTGGGGAGAGGGGAGGGTAAATTTAGGAGCAGCATTCCTATTTCAGTGTAATAAAGGCACTAAAGCAGAAGCATTAGATGGTTATATCACAATGAAGAGCCCTGAAATTCAGAAGGTTTGAAGGGTCCCTTGTGAAGATTTGGGAGTACTGAGTCCCAGAAGGCCATGTTTAGACACACACAGGTTTAGTAATGAACAAATCATTGCCGAACTGCAGAGAGTTCAATTAGTAAACTATCATCTGAACTGGGACCCTGTCAACTAATTTCTCTCGGGGTGCTGTACCATGATCAGTGGAGCTGGAGTCAGAGGTCCCATGTTCTTTGGAGGGGCTGTTACTGAGGAGACACAGGGGAACAAGGAATGGGTGGAGTTAGACTAGAAGCAACTCAGCGATTTGGAAAGGGCAGTGCACAGGGTTTAATAAAGATACACTTATTTCACTTAACCTTCATTCAACTTCACTCTTTGATAATGATATGGACACCAAAATAGCTGTCAGATGGTAATGGCTTTCAGTCATTAGAGACCTAGTCTGGTTTGAACAAGTGACCTAGAAATCAAATTCTCTATATGGCCATTGCTAGAGCTGTTTGCTGCAAATAAATGATGTGACAAATTGAGCCATCTTTTCTGTTCATGAATTGTTTGAAAACTAGACTCTGAATTCCGTGAACTTACTCATTGCCTCTAACTGTTCATATTACAATTTGGACACAGGATGTTCAACCTGTGGGTTCTTCAAAAACTGCACACTTTGACTATTCACTACTCTTGATGTGTGATTAGTCACCGAAATCACATGATACTGTTTCTGTTCCCTAACTGCACAACCGGAACATTTTAAACAGGAGAATAACAGAAAAATAGTAGGGTAGACCGATACTTGGATTCTACACCTGGCACAATGGAGAAAAGGGGAGTAAGAACTCCCCTTATGCCCTTCTACTGGCTACCCAGACCTTAGGCCTGGGCACGTAGGAACCAAGTAGGTGCTTAGTGCCTGATTCCACACACGCCCACCTCCGAATAGGTGGACAGGAGAATGGGCAGGGAGAGGTGGAGAAGGAATGGAGTCTTGATTTGTTGGTATAGGCCAGCAGTCCATTTCCCTCAAGAGTGACAAGGATGCAGGGAGGTAATTGTGCCTCAAAGGGGTGTCTCTGGGACACAATGCCTCCTGAGGCAACTTCTGGGCTTGTGCAGTTTATATGCCTCCCTGCCCAGTGCCCAGGGCTGTGCCAAAAGGCACAACTTCTTCCATGGATGACCACTCATTGAACACACTTTTTCGTATCCAGGTTCTCTTGTTGGCATGCAAACATGAGTGTGTGTACAAGAACAGCTGCACAAGCACCCTTTGTGTGAATGTCTTGAATAGCAAATAAAGACAATATGAACCAAACAGCTGCTCAGCCTTGTAATACATGTTCATGGACACTGTATTTTCTATATTCAACCAGTTCCAACCATTACCAGTCCTCCAAGTCATCCTGTTTCCAAGTTGGTGGATGTTATCATTAATAATGTGTTTTAAGGGAGGTAGTGATGCCTAGTGGATAAAGCACTGGAGTGGGCCTCAGGAGACCTGTGTTCTATTCACAGGGATGCCACTAGCCTGCTGCTTGACCTTAGACAAGTCACTTCACTGCCTCAGTTTCCCCAAATGGAGATTGGTGATAATGATAGTGACCTTCATAAAGTGCTTGGAGCTCTACTGATGAAAAGCACAGCTGTTACGTTATTAGTTTTATAAGTTCTCTCCATTTTTGTTCATATGTGGTGTTTGTTCTCCTGATTTCAAATGTAAAAGAGCCATGCCAGCCTTTGTTTCTTAGGTACAATCTACTATTGTAGGGGCCTCAAGGTGAAAAAAAAGTGGCACAGTCCATTTGCAATAATTTTTAATTTGGCCAGTTCCATCTTTTTCCTGAACTCTCTTTACACTGCTTCATTACAGGATTTTGCCAGTGCTAATGAAGAAAGCAAACTAACTGCATCTTTAATTGCCTTCTATGGCCTCTGCCACTTGAACAGTTTTCAAAACAAACGGAACTTCAAGGCAACAAAAGCACAGAAGGATGGTCAGTGACCATTATATGACTCCATGGGAGGAGGCAGCATGCTGGCATTCATAGGGAGTCTTTCTAACGTCTGGATATGAGTCATTGGCATTGTATGCTAATTTTATAATGTCAAATGTTCAACGCCATTAGAAGGGCAGTGGGATTAGTGCTGAGGTTGCTACAACAAATACTAGTAACTCCACTGACTTCATTACAATTGAAAAGACAGCACTCTAGTTTCTCACTCATGGAGAGTCACGGGGCATGTCTCCACAAGGTGAGGAAAAACCAGCAGCAGTGAGTCTCAGAGCCTGGGTCACCTGCCTCAGGCTTGCGAGGCTCAAGCTGTGGGGCTAAAAATAGCAGTGTAACTGATCCCACTTGGGCTGGGGCCTGGGATTTGAGACATGGCAAGGCGGGTCTTAGAGGCCGGGAACCAACCCAAGCCTGAAGGTCTACACTGCTAGTGTTAGCCCCGCAGCACGAGCCCCGTGAACCTGAGTCACTTGACCTGGGCTCTGAGACTTGCTACTGTGGGGTTATTTAATGTGTATATGAACCCACAATGAGCTGCTACCCGGCTTTAGAGTATGTCTGCACTGCAGCTGGGAGCAGGCTGCCTAGCCTGGGTGGACAGACTTGCACTAACTCTGCTTGAGCTAGGGTGCTAAAAATAGCAGTGAGGATGTTGCAGCATGGCCAGTTTGTCTGGTTTGTCACCCAAGCCTGGGCTTGCACTCTAACCACGACTCCATTGTGCCAGGTGCTATTCAAGCACATACCTAAAGTCACATATTTAAAATCTGCTACCACAGGCTCTAGCAGATTTGGAGTGAGTGCTATGTCCCACTGGAACAGGGGACTCTCCCTTCTCCGGTGGCATAAAGCTCATTGGCTGATTTTCAGAGACGTATAAGGAAGCTGTTACTGGCCCAGGACTGAATATTGGCCTTCCTGGGCTCTGGGTTGGGATAATTTTGAGGTGAAATTCTGTGTTTAAGAGGGAAAAGGAAGAAACATTTATCTGGAATGTTCATCTAAAAATAATAGCTGTGGGATGAAGTTGCTCAGGGTTTTGTAATTGTTATGGCAAGCGTCACCATGTGGCACTGTTATGTACAGTCTTAACATTCTTTTTCCTAATGTGCAAGCAAGTTTTTAGTCTTGGCAGAAAATATCATGGTATTCATTTGTAATGTCTTTTCTTTGGGGGTTCTGTGGCAAGCAGCAAGGGAGTATGCTCTCTGCCTTGGTCTGACTAAGGCCTTGGCTACACTCAGGACTTCCCAGTGCTGCCGCGGCAGCGCTGTGAAGCGCGAGTGTAGTCGCGCCGCCAGCGCTGCGAGAGCTCTCTCGCAGCGCTGTAAGTACTCCACCTCTCCAAGGGGAATAGCTTGCAGCACTGCGAGCGAGTGTGCAGCGCTGCAGGCTCTGATTACACTGGCGCTTTACAGCGCGGTACTCGCTGCGCTCGGGGGGGGCGTTTTCACACCCCTGAGTGCAGCAAGTTGTAACGCTGTACATTGCCAATATAGCCAAGACCTAACTAAGGTAAATTCTAGGGCAGAGTTGCTCCTAGGAAGCTTGGCAATGGTGTTCCGGCTGGGAATCCTGAACGATGGGATTGCCTGTGTACTGTTGGTAACCACCTTTGTTCTAGGACTGGTGTAATTAAAATAAATTGCACTAAGAATATACCTTAACTCTACATCACTGATTTCTTCTCAGCAGGAAACTGAATTGCAGGGCCCCCACATCCACTACATCTCAGCAGTGGGGCAACAAATTGTTAAAATAAGTCCTAGGAAAAGTGATTGATGAGCAGAAAGCAGCTGAAGTGGTCAAAGGTGCATAATAAATGTAGACATAAGATATTGATGTCCAGTTCCTATTAAAATGAATGGGGATTGCCTAACTGGGATTGAATATCTTACTGTATTCATTACATGGCTCTGCAGCTTATCATGTGCATTGCCCAGACGTAGTTGCTATGTGCAGATTTACTGTGTGTGCGCGCGTGCGTGCGTGTATAATTTTATTTATATAATAGTCACACAGAAAGTATTGGTTGGATTCTGATCTTCTGTAAACCAATGCAAGTTTATAGTAACTGCATTGAAAGTAGTAGTGTTCAACTTACCCTGGTATAAATGAGCTCAAAATCTGTCTCATACTTCATGTGTATTTATTATTCATGTATACCTGCACAGAGTTTTGCATACTTATGTGGTGTGGTTTTACTGTAGACATGAAACACATTGGTGTGTGTTATGTTGTTTACCTATTCTGTGTGTGTGTGTGTGTGTATATATATATATATATATATATATACACACACATATATACATACACACATAATAAATTCTATTATTGACACACACACACACATATATATATATATATATATATATATATATACTGTCAACCTCCATAACCCTTTGAAATGATTTTTCTTGGTTCTTTTATTACTCTTTCTCTAAAAAATGTTATGCATTTAAAGCTGTGCAAGCACTGAAATCCATTATATTGAACCATCTGTGAATAACAAGTAAAGTCTGACCCACCTCTGCTGCATATCCAATCTGCTAATTACCTACAAAAATTTGGATGGGTTGCCTGCTGTCCAAATTGTTACCGTGCACCAGAAGGTAATTCTCAGTAGTAAGCAGGAAATGACTTGGAAAACATTATTAGAGTCAGATACTTAAAAAGGTCTTCAGGTACTTGATCCTTAGCTGAATGAAAAGATGACATGAACCAAGCAAATCCATGTCTATGCAAGTTACATACATAGAGGAACATAAAAATAGGGTGAAGAGGATATGAGGCAAGTACAGCAGCAAATTGTTTTAAAATAGATAACATAATTCTGACTATGGGGTTACCTGTTGCTTTACAAGCACAGCTAGTATTTAATAGTGATGGGCAAAATTCCAAGGGTTTTGTTTTACTACGCTGAACTTGGCTTGCTTGTCTGAACTTGATCCAAACTTTGTAAATGTACAGCTGGGCTGGAAACTGTGCGAAATCTTGATTGTGAGATTTTATAACCTGATTCCGGTCAATTCAGACATCACGTGAGAACACAGCCTTTCTTGCTGTATTTAGATTAATTCATTTCTGGCCAGAATGTAGAGATATAGGAAAACGTGAAACAATTCAACAATAAAAGTTGGTGTGGAGATTATAGATCTGAGTCATTATCCACTGAAGTCTGTGGGAATCTTTCCATTGACTTCAAAGGGCTTTCCTGCCACAAACTGTACCTAAACTCCAATATTTAAATTCAGGAATGGTTTGAAGTTTTGTAGAGTTGGGAGATTACTGAAAAAAAAAGTTGGTGAATATTTTTAGACATTTAAATGAATGTGCTTCAGCCATTTTCATACTCTTTTCCTGTTCATTTTCCATGAACACTTATGCAGTCAAATTTGATTAGTATGAAGACTCTCAGAAGGCAAAATTTAAAATTTGTATATGTATAGAAAGGCGAATTTAAAATTTTCTTGCCTGGAGCTTTTGCACCAAAATAGTGATGATTAATTATGCTTGGCCTAACTGAAAAGAGAAAGTACCCTGTGACTTAAGAGACCAGTCACAGCTAAGGCCTGGCCTACACTTAAAAGTTTTGTTGGCATAGCTGTGCCAATTAGGGGTGTGATTTTTGGCTGACATACATGTGCCAGCCAAAGCCTGAATGTAGAAGTAGTTATTTATACTGGCAAAAAAGTGGTATAAGCCAGTGTTCCTCAAACTGGGGTCTGCGGACCCCTTGGAGGGGGCCCACCAGCCCCGCTGATCTCCTCCTCCCTCAACTCCTTTCCCTCCCTCCCAGCGCTTCCTGCACGCTGAGGAACGGCTGTTCAGCGGCATGCAGGAGGCGCTGGGAGGGAGGAGGAGGAGGGGCAGGGACGGGGTGTGCTCAGGGGAGGGGGCGGAATCATGTCTGGGGCAGCCAACCCTGCTGATCAACTTCTCTCCCTCCATGCCAATGCCTCCTGCACACCGTGGAACAGCTGTTCCCTGGTGTGCAGGAGGCGCTGGGAGAGAGGGGGAAGGGGGGGAGAAGAGGGGCAGGAGCGGGGGCAGGAAGAGGTGGGGTGGGGGCCTGGGGCTGAGCAGGGGGCTTGGGGTTCCACAAAATTTTTTAAAATCAAAATGGGGGTCCTTGGGTTGCTAAAGTTTGAGAACCGCTGGCATAAGCTATACCAGTAAAAATACTTTTTTTTCTTTTTCCGGGTACAAATAGCAACTACACTAGGAGGGTTTGCTGGTACAACTCTACCCGGAAATCTTTTTAGTGTTACGGCCTGAGCAACACTGCTCAGGTTTCAAGTTCCAAGCCTTTGTGTTGTGAAATTTTATTCAGTTTTCACTTAGAAATACATTTGAGAATTTTTTGATCCTTTCATAGATATTCTGCAAACAAGAGAAAAAGGCAAAACTAAACTAATCAGTTATCTGCTACAAGTGGTTCGCTCAGCTATCATTAGGGGCAAAGGCTTGGGGTAGGTTTTCATTTTGTTTAATCTTTTTGCCAGTATTAAATCAGCACCCAGTTTGATTTGATTGCTTTAAGTACCATCACGTGTGGAAGGGCAATGCTGATTTATTTGGTTTCTTTTGAGGGGGGAGGGTGTTATTTTCTGCCAGTTGTGCTATTTTTTAGAAGTGATAGCATTTCAAATATGGCTTCCAATTTTGCGTTTGCAAATTTTGTGTACACCGTTTTCTTTGCATGTGCAAAACTGTGCATTTGCTCATAGAGCCTGGGTAGGTTTCTATAACCTGCGTCTAGCTGCAGCGGTCCCCAGGAGCACCAAAGCTCAGCAACACTCCCACTTCCACACTATGAAGCTGACATTCCGTCAGTGCCAGGGGGCTGTATCTGTCTGAGGGATGGAAAGGAGCATGGTGTAGCACTAAGTGAATGCCACCTAAGGATTCCCCAGTGAAAGGAAACTCCCTTGCTGGCCAGATCCACCTGCTTTCCTGCAGATATGTATCACTGGAGCAGCGTGATGCACTCCAGATTGGAGTGGACTGGTGAGACAGTGGGGGTTCATATCTGGCTTAGGCAGGACCACTCCCAATGCTGAAGAGTTTTGTTCAATCTAAACACTACATAGCACTTATAATGGGGTTTTCACCACTTCCATTAGGTGACTGTTCCTGAGTCGATTTGATCTCACAGACCCTCTCCTTCAACAGCACTTCCAGCAGCTTTGCACTAGTGGACATGGAGATTCTGTGCCTTTGAGCTGGCTACAGCTCCCCCCAGCCCAGCTCCTTCACAGTGGAGCATCAGTGGAACTGTGTTGCCCGTCCTTTTCCCCACTAACTGCTACTCCCAGAACACACACCATCCCCCAAGGCACCTGGACAAAGGTGATGTCCTGTTGCTATCCAGAAGCAAAAATGTTGGGCAGCTTTGTGTAATGCCCCATCCCTGACTTTCTCTTCTCTTCTCTGACTCTCCCCCTTCCCATGCCTGCTGGACCTCCGGGGTCCAGAGTGGCTGGGGCGTTGGAGGTGTCTGGCCTCCTTTTTCACAGAGAAGAGAAGAGACCTACATATGGAAAGGTCTATCCATAGATGGCCCTAGGTGTGATGATTTAGCTCGCTGCTAGGGATCTTTTCCCTGACATTCAGTCTAAAAGTTTCTTTGATCTGTTTTTTCAATTATTCTTAGACTCTGTTACATCCCATTGGACAATCCTAAACAATTCCTCTCTGCCCTTGGTGTTTTCATTCTTCAGATACTTGTGGACTGTTATTCCAGGCCCCTCTTGCCTTTGCTATGTGGAGCATTCAGCACACAGCCTTATCTTTATGCTCATCTTTTAAACAAGAACTGCAGATGCCTCCATTAAGTTTACAAAAGCACATGGTTTTCTTTGTCTCCCCCCCACCCTTAATATTAAACATCCTCCCAAGTGAGGGATAAAGGCCAAATAGCTTGAATCATTAAAAAATGACAATGAATATAAACAACATGGCTACTATGTGCAATGCACAAAGGGCTAGATTTTTATAGCCCTTCCTCTTACTTTGCTTCATAGTGGGGTGAATCAAGGTCCTCTTATGGCCTTGCTCAGAGTCTGACCCTGGCTCTGGTGGGGAGAGCAAGCACTATTTGACTGACAAGTGGGCAAGGAGGAGATGGGAATGGAGGAGCTTTAGCTCTGCCCTCTTACCTACCATCTAGATTAGCTAGTCAGGTGCACAAGTGGAGGTAAGAGGCCCTATGAAAAGGGGGGTGAGAGTAGAGAGCGAGAGGTGAACAGGGGAAGGGATTCTGACTCCTAAGTAACACGTGCTCTCTGGCTTGGCATGGAAGTGGTGCAGCTATTCCCCACCCCTTACTGTGGGCATATTGTAAAATTCCAGTCTAGCTTTAAATTAGCACCTAATCCTGTAGGCTTTTTACTAGGGTAAAACTTCCATTCAGTCCAATGAGAATTTTACCTATGTAAGGATTGCAGGATTTAGGGCTGTCCTCAATTCCAGCTAAAGACAATGGGAATTGCGGCTGCTCAGCACCTCTGCAAATCAGGCCGATAGCCCTTAATATCCCCTTCCCCCTTGAAAGGAGAAGTGGAAGCAGAAATAGCAGGGGCAGTACAGCATTGCCTCCTGCTTGGTTCTTGCTTGTGGGACATGCACTCAAATCACTGATCAAGGTCAAGGCTAATATCTCACTTCATTACCTCGTTCCTGGGGATGTCCTAACTATTGATCATATCTACCCTTCTGTAAGTGCTGCCCGCAATTCTAAGTACTGCTGCCCACTAAGCAAGCAATGGGGTAAAGCCAAAAAACTGCAGCAGTGAATATGGTGGCACTTTGGAGATGGCTAATTAAAGGATGGCTCAAATTAAAAAAAAAACAGGGCTTTATTATGCAGAATGGGGTGTGCATGTTTCTCTTCACAATGGACCTTTAAGGAACACATCAGCTTTGTTTAGCTTAAAATTTAGGGTTTGTGTAAAAAGAGAATCTGCTGTAGTCTGAACATCCTCTGAATTATTTTATAAAGCTTGTTTAAAATGAATATTTTTTTAAAAACTAACACTCCCTTGCAGGGAACCCTGCATTCTAGGTACTGCAATTAGCACTGTGCATGAGAATCAGAAGATGAAATTTGATGAGAAATTGACTAGAAAACCAAAAACTATTTCAAGGTCCAAGCAGAAATATAAACCAATTGCACAAAACAATTTAGAGACCTGATTTTCCTATCATTTGACTTAAATGTAACTCCATTGGAGCCAAAAAGGTTATTATGTGGCTAAAAAAAATTTCAATGGCACGTGGGTTTTTTGGTCAAAAAATACAGTTTAGTCAAAACCAGAATGATTCATGGGAATGTGTTGATTCCAATCAAACAATTCAATGGGAAAATTTTGAAGTATTTTGTTTTAACTTTTATATTTAAAATATTAATTTTAACACTATGTTGTATATTTAATATTGTATAAATATAATAGTCAAAATGAAATGAATCAAATGACATTATCAAAATGAAATGCATTGATAGTCTTGAACTGAATTTTTTTAGAGTCTTGGTTTCACAGGAAACTTCAAAATTTTGGCTTTCATTCCAGTTGGGAACACATTTTTTTAAACCAAAATGTGAGAATTTCCCATGGAACAGAAATTCTGGTTCTTCACCATCTGTAGTTACCCCAGAGTCAAAATGGTGTTATGAGACCTTAGAACTCTTGTTTTAATAATCGAATGTGGCGTTATTAGTAATAGCAGAAAAGGAATTAAATATCAAAAAAGGACCAAATTCACTGCTATCATCCAACTGCTTTGGGTTGCTCTGGTGCTGCAAAGCAATTGCGCTAAATTGGGTTGATCACTGTTTACGTGTGGCACAAGTTAGTTAGAGCATACTTTTGAATCTAGCTGAATATTTTCATCTCAACAATTCAGTATACAGAATTTCATTTAGGAAAATTCTTTTGACATAAAACACAAGCACACAGAGAGAGAGACATTAAAACAATGAATAACTTTTTTTGTTAATCTAGGCAGTGTTTCCAGTTCACAGGTTTATTGCGAGTCTTGTGTTATTTGGTATTTTTCTTAAAGCCCCACTGCTTAGATACAGGTGAATATGTGAGGATCTCTGCTTTCATTTAAAACAAACAAATTAATAATAATTAAAAAAAAAAAAAAAGAATTGGGTTTCTCGCCTTCATAGCTTCAGAGAAAATACAGTCTAGGTGAGCTACTATGAATGCTGCCCCAGTCCTGCAATGAGATCCACATGGGTGGAACTCTGCCTGCATGAAACCCCAGTAATTTCACTGGGGTTGTGTGTGAGCACAGGGGTCTGTTTGTATGGAGCTCTTTGCAGGATCAGGGCTGTTTGATTCATTTTGCCTCGCTGTGCGAGTAAACTTTTGTTCATGGTCTCGAGTGCATGTGTGCAGAAATATACATAAACATGTTTGTCTTGGTTTTGTGGGAGGGTCAAAAGCTGACCCTAGAGGACCCCTCTCGTGCTAGCTACTGAGCAGTTCAGCTGCAGAGTAGTTTTGTTTGTGTGAATCTAGGCCTGTTTGCATGCCTGACGCTGGTGAATGGAAGCCTGAGGCTGGAGGCATTTTTTCCCCCGTGACAGCCTAGTTTGGGGGTGGGGGACTTGTTTGTTACAGTTCAAATCTCTGATGAACAGATCACTGCGGCTCTGCCTAAGAGCCTCTGCTTATTGAGGAAGATGGAAAACTAAGATTGGCATAAGGATGTGGATTTTTTTTTCCAAAGGAAAGCTGAAAGAAATATGTGCAGTCAAGTGTGTGTGTGAGCGTGTGTGTGTGGGCGGGAGGAGAACAAACTGAACTGTATATTCCTTCTAGCCATTTCAGAGCACTAGATTACACTTTCCTGGCAAATTTGTGCTCCTCATGCAAGGAAGGGAATAGCTTCACTCTCTCGTCTTTGTGGTAAATTAAATAATATTTAATTAAAAAGAAAAAAAGGCTGCAAGAAAATAAATATTTTACTCTTCAGGGTGAATACATCCTGACCAAACCGCTCTTTGGGGGTCGCCACACTGCTCGGCCTCTGCCCCCCACTTCCGTTGCTTCCTTTGCATGCAGAACAATGAATCTGTGTAAGCACCGCCACTCAGTTGTAGTGAGATGATTCACCTACACATGAACCCATGGAAGCTGCAGAAAGCTTTCAGGCAAAGGTGCAGCAGTATAAATATTTTAAATCTTACTGTGAGCCGGGAAAAGTGTGACATATGTTTTACATTTCAGCGCCTGCCATAGGACCATTATTTTAGAACCTGTCGCCTTTTGTAGGCTATGCACTCCTAGACAAATGCCATCACTTCAAAACCAATAGCTAAGCGGCCTCTTTTCATACCCATTCCTTTTAGTTTCAGCTGACAGTTTGGAAATGTTCCCCCCTTCTACACCCCATCCCCATTATAAGATGATCTGACCTAAAAATAAATAGACTGCAATAGACGGCTGAGATTTAAAATAAAACACAAACTTTTCTACTGAAACTTGTAACCTCTCACTTTGTTGGGGCCACAGTGACAGGTGAGATAAAATCATCCCACCTGATAGCGGAACTGAGCAGTACAGCAGAGTTAAAGTATAGATTTTTTTTTTTTTTTTTTTTAGCTCTGGAAATGAGAGTTAAAATCTGGCTCAAGTGAAAATAAATGTGGTTGCTAGCCAAACCACCACACAGTTTGCCCCGATTGGGAATCCTTGCTCAAGAGTGGCCTTAGGACTGAAATATAAGTAAGGTAGTATAGGGCAAGACAGAGTTATGTGAGGAAGCTTTCAACCACAAATGGTTGGGCAAGATTCAGAAACCACTAGGTGAAATCTACGGCCTGTGTTATGCAGGAGGTCAAATTAGATTATTGTAATGGTTCCATCTAGTTTATGCATTAGTTTAAAATTTCAATATTTCACACAGATCGGTGTTTGCAGCAAAAGCTTGTCAAGGTGAAAAGTGTTAGCCTGGCAGCTCAAGCTCTTAGATAAGAGGTTTATTTTCAGGAATTCTTTTCCTTAGAATACTGGTGGTTTTTAGACTTGCAGCCAAATTGATACTTTAGACAGCTGTCTGAGAGTTTTAACTGACTGTCAGGAAAAAAAGCAGTCCCTTATATAAAGTGGTGGTGTTTTATGTACCCCGTGCTGGGTAAGAATGTGAGGACTCCATGCTTGTAAAACTGTCTCTTTTTATTAATTCACAGAGATGCTGCCATTGCAGCTAGCATTCTAGCCATATGCACACAGACTGACTTTAGAGGGAGTCTTCGCACTGACTACAGTGGGGTTTCTATGAGAGCCTTGATGAGCTAATTGTTCTCTTCCAGTTTTGATTTCTGTTGCTTTATGGAAAGAAGCATGCCACATTATATCAACCTGCCAAGCAGTTAAGGCTTAACAGTTGATTTTAACACTATTTTGCTTTATAAATTAAATCACAAAAAAGGTTGAATGTGGATGGCACATTGAAATGTAAACAAAGCTTTTTTCGGGAGCTTTTATAAAGCTCCTTCTTGAGACTAAACAACTCCACATGTTCAATGAGCTGATTAGGAATGCAAAAAATGGAGGGGACTATCATGAATAAATAATCCCTAATAACTGTGCTGATAAAAGGCCCAACTGAAAAGAATGAATAAAATCTTGTTTTCAAATGGTACCCCATCACAGAGGATTTTTCTAGCTGTGACCTAGAGTTACAAAATTTAGACACTGATATATTGGCAAAAACGAACAAAGGTTGAGAAGCAGGAGTACTCCTGGGTCTGATAGAAATCTCATTGAGCTGCTTTTAAAAAAAATCCAACTAACAACATTTGACAGCAAATTCTTCCATGGTTTGGATGTATCTGGTTAATTGTTCTTGGAAACTGTGTAGCTTTAAGAATTTGCATCTTTGGAGACTGTTATTAGAAAAAGTAGTTTAGCAAATTTTGTTGAAATTCTTTGAAGAATCAGCCTCAGAGTAAAACATATGAAATCTCAGAGGAACAGCTGGATAGATTGTGTTCAGTTTTAAACTCTAAGTACATGCTTTGGGCTCTTACTAGCAGAGGAAACTTTTGAGATAATTTGGTTTTAATAAACAATGCACCGTATGTTCAAACCCAACACATCCGTTGCCTTCAGTGCAATCAGGATTTCACTCCTGGTTGCTTAAAGCAATGCTAAATATGGCCCAAATTATAGGTCAGACTCCTGGATCAAATACCTAACTAGAAATCAGGACTATCTATACTGAAGTCAATGGAGCTACTCATGAGATGAGAATCTGGGCCACCTATTCCAGTTTTACTCCTTTGGAATAGATTTTAAATGGGCAACATGCATGCTGGTATGTTAACCCTCCAGTGAGTATCAGTATGTTGTTCCCATCATATCTGTGTGGTCTTGGTTAATGGTCAAGCCAGCCACTTTGTTTTTATTATTTAACTCAACACAGTGTGGCCATAAGCAGAGCTGTGCAAAATCCTCAAAATGAAAGGTGGAACCATGTCATCTTTGCCTGCTTCCACATCCTCTGGAAAACCAGCCTACATCAACCTTTTTTGCTTTCTTTAGCAAGAGATTTTCCCAAAACACTTTCATTATGAAAAATACACCAGTGTCAGAGTCAAACATGCAATGGATCCTATTAAATTTCTCCAGTTTCTTCTGTGCTTCATTCATACAAACTTCAGATTCACGCTAAAACTACGGACTTGGAAGACTGGTAAACTAAATCCACCAGCATCGTTACTCAAAAGTAGTGCAAATAGAAACTATTGTAATACTAAACAATTGTTCAAGAAGAAATAGGTGGTCGTATTGATAGAATAATCTGATGTACTGACTCAAAGTTGCCTCTATCTTCAGAGCACCCCTCTAAAAATCTTAAGCTTCATTCATATTTTAAGGATTTGGGGATCTTTCCTCCCCCACCCCCCCTTTGCTAATTGCATAGCAGGATCTTACTATTGCAATAGCTTTGAAGGGTCTGTCACTGAGGTGTATGCACCCCACACTGGCAGTGTAAAAGTTGAAGGGAGCTAGAGAGGCATCTGATGGCACCTGGAGGGTATGTCAGATTTAATTCAGTGTAAGACCCAGATGGGGAGGAGCTGTATGGCTGATTTAAGTGGAGGAGCTGTCAGAGAGAGCTGGTACCGTGGGACTGGTCCTGAAGGGAGAAGCACAGCAGATATGAAATAGACTCCTGAGGCAGGCCTGGGAGAAGGAGTCCAGGGAAGAAGTCTTGAGGGTCAAGGGCTTAGGAGGAACTTGGCCTCCAGGGAGAAAGCCCTGGGAGGCAGTGCTCTGTAGCAAAGCAGGAAAGAACTTTGCAGAGCCTGGGAGAGTGGCAAAGAGTTTGCCAAAGGCAGGAAGCCCAGACATAGAGTAGGTCTTGGGGCCTTCTGCTGAGAAGGGGACTCTGGAAAAAGCCAGGAGAGCTATTGGAAAGACACAGGAGTGGAACAAGTTCCTGTCACAATCACTGACAAAAGGGGCAGGAACTAGACCTTTGGGGAGAAAACCCTGGGAGGTCTTGCTCACTACAAGAGATGGAAAGAACGCTGAGGAGCCTGGAAAGGGAACTAGGGAAAAAGTCTTAGAGATAAGCCACAGTAGGAACTAGTTTAGGGAGGCAGTACGGAGTCTGAGGCTCTTCACTACAGGTTCCCTGGACTGGAACCCAGAGGAGAGTGAGGACTCGGGTTCCCCTACCAGCTACCAAGGGAGGGGGCATAAAACCTCCCTGATACAAGAGGTAAGGACTATTAGAAGCCCTGAGAGAAAGGATACAGGGTTCAGAATCAGGGGACGAAGACCTGACACAAGGTCACTGGACTATTTGTTTGCAGGACTCTGTTAACCTGGCATGGGCAGGACTGAATGAGATCTGGCCGGAAGGCTGAGTCATGAGAAGAAGCAGATGACCAAGTGCAGCTGTCGGCAGGGGGCGCCCAAGGAGGAGAGTCTGCTATGCCATTCCCAGCCATGAAGGGGCGCATCAGCTGGTGAGTCACTCTTCTATAGGGTCATTGTAGAATAACTCCATGATTTGGTGATCTCTTATCTCATATAGTGTCACTGAAATCTATTTGAGATACAAGCTCACCTCCTCCAAAGTGCAAAATTCTCATCAGAGATAAGGACTTACGTGTTCTGAGAAGAAGTATTTAAGGGCAGGGAGAAAGGGGGGAGCTGTGTTACCATGTGGACAGCAAATGGAACAAAAATATTAACTTTAGATAGGAGCGGAAAGTTAAGTTAGAAATGATGTTTTGACCAGGAAATTTCTTTTTTTAGGGAACAATTGTAAAGGCCAAAGTAAAGCTAGTGGTGGGTGTGTAAGGAAGTGATTTCTGTGTTGTGAGATGCAGCATAGAAGACTGTGGGGACAGAAGAGGTGGGATAAAGATGGTTTTTCCCACCTTTGTGCATATTGGATTCTCACTTTCTGCAGAAGCTGAAAAGGTCCCTGGAATAAGGTAGAGCTGGCCTGGGGGCTGTTCTAACTTATGGCAGCCTCCCCAGGGCTGCCAGCGTGTTGCTCTGCAGTCTATAATCTCCATAGCATGAAGCACTACAGATACTGCCCCTAACAAGCTTCCTCCTATCCCTGGGGCTTGCAAAGTGGGTGGCATATTGGCTATGTTGCTCCTGCATTGAGGTTAATTCTACCCTGGCCCCATGTGGCAACAGGGGCCGGAGGAGACGTTGAGTTGGCTTCTGAGCCTTTCATCCTGCACTCCATGAAGATGAATGAAATACTGTTTATTTTTTATGTTGATGTTGTGGGGTTTTTTTTTTTTTTTTACAATTTTCAAAACACCCTTAAAATCTGTCACTTGAAATTCTAAGAGGTTTCCTGGTCCTGCTTGCAAGTTAGAAGGTTCTGTTCGGGAAGTCTGCAATCTGGACTTAGCAGAGTCAGTCTGGAAAGAGCCAGGCTGGAACAAGGTAGGGTGAGTTGTGCCTCTCTGCTTTTGGGAGCAGCCTGCTTTGTGTCCCTCTTTCTGATTATTGTGTGTTATCTTTCTGGATTCTCTAAGACTAAAAGTAGTGTTACGCTGCAACTTTCCAGCAAGAGTATGTTATAGTCGTTATATAATTTCTCTGTGTGAATGCTGTGAACATGACACATGTAATCAGACTCTTAGAAGTTAGAGATAGAAAACATCTATTAGGTCACCTTCTCCGTTTCACTTAGGGGTGTAGGGCTATTCCTTGCTGTGTGTTCCCAGTGCCTTGTCCAGGTTAGATTTCAGTGGTGCTGAGGAGATGGTAGAGTAGCAAATGCTGAATGAAAGGTGCATGCAGTGATTTTCAGAGGAGGGGGAGAAAGCCAATAAGTAAAGTTGTGGATGTGCTGTTGCTTCTTCAATTAGAAGGTCAGATTCACTCTTGCTGGCTCAGGAATGTGCACATTGCATCTACTAGCCCTTTATGTCCCTGACGATGTTAATCAGAGGGAGAGCAGGCAGTGGTACTTCCACTTACCCTCCCTTGGCATTTCCATCCCAGAAGGCAACTTTAATCTTTTAGTAGGTGCATTCTAGGAGCTCTGTGGTGCTGCAACAGCACTATGCATGACTGCTAGAACTACATCCTTGCCTGCTTTGGTAACTGTGTTCACTGCCTGTAGGTCTCCGGGGAGGGTGAGGACATTGTGGGTGGAACTTTCACCATCATGGGCCTTATGTAAGGTCCCTAAGAAGTCAAACGAAGTAAAAACCAAATGGACAAAGTGGAAGTAAAAGTAAAGTAGCTAGGGGAATAAGTCAAACAGAGGTCAGCTTTTTATATAAGTTACTGGGAAAATATTCTATTCCCTTGGGTAACGCAACCCATCTTTTATACACAACTCAGCTTAATTTATGCAGCTTAAATGGCACATGTCACAACATGAACCATCAGTGTTTGGGAGCAGGGGAAGGAAGAAAAACTAATAAACGCTGCGGTTTTTTCAAAATTTTTTGAAAAGATACCATTCTGAGAGCATCTTTATTTTTCTTTAGCCAGAGCTGCACATAAACAGCACTCATATATCTGCACACAGTTCGCTTAGTTATTTGCCAGTAGATGGAGTAGTTAAGTCATCTGTCTCTCTATCATCTAGCTAGCCGATCAGTTTCTAATCTGACAATCTCCATAGTTTCTAGGCGCCATTAATCTCTCACCTCTGTCTTCACAGGACCACGACAGCCACCTCGTCGTTGCTAGTAGGGAATGCTAGCTGCATTTCCTATGGTGACAAAAAGGATGGTTTCTTACCCATCATCTAAAACAAACAGTTTCACTTTCTGCCTTTTGGACATCAGAGATTTATCTGCACAAGTTTCTATTCATTTCCCCCTCGTACTCTTTTAGGAACTTATTCTTCCCAACAGGAGGAGAAGATATTATAAAAGTGCATTCCAACAGTGACCCTGATGCTGCTGTGTAATAAAGACAGTGAGGCCATTCTTCAAGGGAAGACAATGTTTTAGGCTGTTTATTTTGTCTCATGTTTATGAAATAGTATAGGCTTTGCCCTTCCACTAGGAGACACAGGAGGGTTGATTTTTCTATGTGGTTCATATTGTATAGCTAGGAGTGATGTGATGGGTACCAGGGAAAACATCCTAGTAGAATCTTCTCATTAGATTAATGTGGAGCAGGCTCCTGAGGGCAGTGGCAGAAGCTAGAACTGCCAGATATTCACATTAACCTCAGACACTCAAACTGAGGCTATATCTACACTACCACCAAATTGATGCACCGGGGTCAATTTAGCAGGTCTAAATCGATGGCAGAGCACTTTCCCGTCGACCCCAGTACTCCGCCCAGAATGATAAGAGTAAAGTAAGTTGACGGGAGAGTGTCTCCCGTCGACCCAGCGCGGTGTAGACATTGCAGTATGTTGACCTAAGCTACGTCGACTCCAGCTACATTATTCATGTAGCTGGAGTTGTGTAATTTAGATTGACTTATCACGGTAGTGTAGACATAGCCTGAAACACAAACTTTTAGAACTTCATGCCTAAAATTGAACCCATGTCTGCTGAAATTCACAAGCCTGGCATTAGGTGGTTAGCATAAGTGCAAAGCCCATTTCTTTTCTGCTGATATATACTTCCCAAGCTTCCAGGACCTGGGGTGCTGGGCTTCTCCAGTACTTCCATGGTATGACCTCCTCTTTCCAAAGAGGGTCTTCACCTAGGCAATATATATAGGCCACTGCATCCACAGTTCTTAAAGGGCCCTCTGGTTGGGGTGAGATGTGCCACCAATTGTGCAGAAGTAGCAGGCCTGACCTCTCCCACTGCTGTCAACCCCTCCAGAGCTTTCACTGAGACAAGGTTGATACATTTTGGTGTGTGGGGGCAGCTAAGACATTTCTGGGCAGCAATTGCATATTAGGGTTTATTGGCCTCTCTCCTGTTGCTAGTGTTGGTGCTAGTGAATATGAGACTTCTCTCAGCCTTGTTGCAGTAGAAATAGCTGGCAAAGGGAATGGTGGGATTTTCCAGCTCATGCCCTGCCAAAAGAAACAATTTAAGACTTGTGAAGGCAGAAGCCCCCATAAAGACCTTGATGGGGAGAGGTGCCACCAAAGACACATTGAAAGTAGAGAAGGGAGCCACCTACATCTCCTGATGGAGGAACACACTAGGGGCAAGAGGGCTTGACCGTGGTCCTATCCAATGATATCTGAAGCATGAAGAGGAGAGGTCCCAGGTTTGTACGGATAGGGAGCAGGGTAGAGAGGCATGTGGGGCGAGGTTAGCAGCAGTGGGAGGAAGAGGGAGCCAGCTCTGGGGAGTTATCCCTTCAGTGCATAAGTTTGTCTATATTTGTCAAAAATAAAATTTGCAATTGCCTGGTTAGACACTATTACCCTACATAAAAGAATTATTTTACAGCATAATTCCACAACTGCATAGTAGCCAGATTTAAAACAGAAGTCTTAGATTTTTGTTTATATAAAATCATTTTTTACACAACAAATGTCATGTATCTGTCAAAGATTTCTTTGTGTGAGATAAGCACTGAACATGAATTGCCAGTAGCTTCAATCTTTTTTTATGTACAGCTGGTTGAATTATATTTTGTGACTATGATCTCTGATAAATTTAGACTCTTTCAGTTTGTGAATCCTTCACAAATCAAAACTGATGTCTGCATTTGGTATTTGCTGAGCAGTTTGAACACATTTCAGCCTATGAGGTTGCACATGAACTGTATACTTTGACTACTTGCTATTCATTATTGTTGGCAAGTGATTGGTTACTTAAATTACATGGTAAATTTTCTGCCCCATGATTGGATGAAGAGAATAATGAGTAACAAACACTGAATAGAAAATAACTAGAATTCTGAACAACAAATACTTCCATTTGTGTGAAAATAATCTTGATTTAATGCTAATATGGCCTTTCCCCAAACATAAGTGAACGAAAACTAATTTGTGCATAATAGATAATGTGGTCTACAAACCAAACAGCACTTTGGAATTCATCAGAATACTTTCAAACAGTATTTTTGCAGTATTTGGATAGCTGTAGTTTTTTGATATTTCTAAAACTGCAGATTATATATATATTTATAAAATCTGCAGTTTTAGAAATAAATATATAGGATTAAAAAGAAAAGGCTCTGAACTGAAAGTTCATAAGCCAAACTCATCTCACAGTGAAATCCTATCACATAATTATAAAGACCTGAAAATATAGAATGGAAATATAAATCCCATCTAAATGTAATGGGAATGCTGGCAGATCTTTAACTTTAGCAGTGCAAATGGTGACACTATAACAAGCCATTGGTGTAGTGACTAGAATGTATAATTCGAGGTGTAGATTAACAAAAGACTGAACACCATCACATATTTCTGAACATTGGAGGCCCAGGACTCAGTATATACACTCAATGATTAGTACATCAGCTTCTGTGAAGTTACACCAGGGATGAATTTGGCTTAATGCATTTGCTAATGATTTTGAAGCAAATTTACAATGTTCACTTCATCCAAACTGTGTCACAATTTGAACCAGAAAAGAATATACATACAACTGCCACTCTGGATCCAAACTGCTGTGCAGCACTCTTACAATATGCATATCAATGAACACGTACTGGCGCTTTGTGCAAAAAACCCATTCAGCCGATAATAGAAAATCATCCAATCTTAGGGCAAGTGTCAGCTGTCCCGTGAAAGAAAGAAAGAAAAAGGCATGGGAATGTATACTGGCAAAATGAGTGCTCTTAAAACATCCAGGAAGAACAGATAAAGATAAAAGTGCAGGATCAAAAGTTTCAAAGGGCTGCTCTCAATTGAAATGTGAACATCAGACAATTTCAAACGCCCTTCGAATAGATTTCAGCACTAGATCCTTGTGCTTATTGCCCTGTTCCTAAAGTTTTGTTTGAAGATAAACCTTTCAAGCTCAAATGGATACTCTATTCATTGCATCAAGTAACTTCTAAACAGAGCCAGACATACAATCCTTGTCTCCTCCTTTATACATGTCAGGTCAGTGAACTCCTTTTTGTGTGTGGCTCCACCAGAAATATGTGTTAGCCACCTACTTATTTCATTGTCCTTTGGTGGCTCCTGCTTCAGTCACTTTGATACATCAGGAATACCATGCATTCTCTCCCACACCCAGCTGACATCTCCCAGAAAGTTAGTATTCACTATATTGTTGAACTGTCCCTACGAGTAGGGAGCAATAATTGTTTGCGCGTTCAAGGGCTCCATTGTAGGTTTCTCAGAAAGAAAACATAATATGCTGTATTTGGGATAACTGCAATGGAAATGTGAAGTATATTTATACAATATACTACTATTGGCTTGATTCCGTGGGTGAAATTCTGGCCCCACTGAAATCAATGGGGCCCCAATGCTTATGTTCCCATATAAAAAGTCCTACTACTGCCTCATGTACTCCCTAGCAAATGGAACTTTAACTCTGTGACATGGCATCTGGATTCGGAAATGCTCTGGTGGAAATGCTAGGAAATATGTGCTGGTTTCAGAAACAAATTAAAACCTGAGGATTTAACTGAATTAAATATAAAAATGAATGGTAAAATCAGTCCAATATTTATTTTGGGACTCTGGGTAAGCTAATTAGCTGGGTGTTTCAATGCTCAGCAGTGAAATAACTAATGATATTGATAGTGAAATGACCATCTTTAGGTTTTATTGTTAACACTCCATTGCAGCAACTTGGGTAGTTCACCCCTGTGAAGCTATTGCTTCAGGCTTTCCACAGACTTATAGTATGTCTACGCTGCAGTCAGAGGGGTTACTGCAGCACATGTAGACATAATGTATAAGCTCACTTGGGACCTGAAATATGTCCTCGGGCAGCTAGCCCGTGCCACTACTCGTGTTGCTGTAGCTTCACTCCTCTTGTTGTTTGAGGTTGCTAGGTGAAAGCTAGCTGGGGTATGTCTACATGTGCTGCAGTTACACTTCCTGATTGCTGATTCACAGCAACAGAAAAGGCATGCTTTTAACCCGATGGACACAAAGCACCAGTACATCTACCTTGATGTAGGTAGGCAAGGTCAGTCCTATACCTCCAAGCTAGGGTTTACCTGGACTAACTACATCAAGGTAAAGACTACCAGTGCCTGGTCTCCTCTAGGATTTTACATCTCAGTATAACCCCCGCCCTTTTTTCCGGTGAAGACAAAGCTTCAAGGGGGTTGTCTCCAAAGTAATTGATTGCAAATTAACTTGAGGTACTTAACATTCGTAGAAGTTAGCGAGGAAACTCCTCATGTTTGTCCAAGGCTACTACCATTTGGTTATTACTATACTGCAGCAACAGTCCAAAAGAATCCATCTCACAGTAGCTATTGTGGTGGCTTGGATGATCACTGTGGAATATTGCTGTACTATGCATTGTTCCTACCTTATAACCTCCAAACAAGAGGTTCCTACCAGCTGGGAGTCTTCCTCTTCCTGCACAGTTGCTTAGGGAAGGAGAATGAGGCAGGATTGTAAACTGCAAAATAATCAGCCAGGCTACCCAGCAGGAAGGCTGGAGATACCTTCAGAGCAGAGAGAAGGTTGTGACAATGGCTTTAACACAGAGTACTCCCGTCTGGTCACAACTTGCCTGTTTATTGCTAATAGCAATTTGTTTTGTTGTAAATATTGCCCTCTGAGTGTCCTGAGGAACAGGGAGCCTCAAACAGGAATATGACTGGCCTTTGGTTTGCTGTTCTACTTGCTGATCACCATTCTCCCTGCTTTCTGCATTTGTTAAGCCCATCTCAGAAGACCTCAACAGGCATTGCAAATTCTATACTGGACTCATTTTACCCATCACTGAAGGACAGTGACATCTTAGGTAGAATGTGTCCTCTATTTATCACCCTCACACAGCAACATTAGACATGTTTAAGACAGGAAGCAAAGATAATGTCCTTTCACTTATTTTGGCATAAAACTAGTGTAACTCTTGAGTTCATCCTGATCTGCAGCAGTGTGAAATTAGACCCTGGCCCAACTCATGTCATGTGATAAGCAGAGCTGGAGAAAGAAGATCAGGTTTTCTGAGCGTCCAGAGCTTTAGGAATGCCAGCCTCAGGATGTACCATTGACTTCTCACCATGTTTAATAAAGCGCTCTTTCTTGCTACTCTGCCTGCATCACTTACTACTAATTAAACCAATATCTTTTCCAAGGGAAACTGTAGTGAGCATTTAGATAGACAGAACGAAGCTGCCCAAACTGGAATTTGGTTAGGACCTGGACTAAAAAATGGACTATTGTGAATAGGTCATTTTAGGGGTGGCAAAAATTCCCTGCGAACTGTGTGTGTGTGTGTGTGTGTGTGTAATAGGAAAGGGAGTGAGGGGAAATACTGAGACTTGTTGGGAGGGAGGGCTGCTGTCTCCAGGCTCAGAAGGAGGGTCCTGGGAGTTCCTTCCATACTCCAGCCCCTCCAAGTCCCTCTCCCTGGCCCTATTCTGGGTGCTGCCATGGTTGCTCCAGCCCCTCTGGTTCCCACTCTCATCTCCGCACTCCCCCCCACCCCCCGGCATGTGCATTGTACATGAGGGTGGACCCCCCAATAATATTTCCCTAGGGGGGGTGCTAGTCCCCCCTGTTTCCATCAGCTGTGGTTCCTGTATTGACCTCCCACCTTAGTACCTTTGTTCAGTCATTTGAAAAACAGCATATCCAGCTGACAGTGCTTCCTAGTATCATGTTGGGGCATTGGAGGGCAACTACCTATGGAATAATCAAATAGTACCAAGGTCTGGCTCTCCTTACTGCTTGAGATCACAGCCTGAGGTGGGATAATGGCTGCAGACAGTCACTGAAGAGCATGTCTCCTTTTTATGGCCAATTATTAGATTTACCATCTCCTCCTATTCCACTGGACAGATTAAAGATCTCACCCTGCTGCACTCTAGGGCTAAATGAACATCACCAACGAGTCCTTGTTATGTTTTATCTTTCAGACCAAGTGACTACAGCTTTGTGGATTTGCTTGTTCTATGTTTGGAAGTCTCATGCTGGCAGAAAAATGTCTTGGCTAATACTATAGTTATCACTGAGAAAATGCCAAATATATATCCAGACATTTTAAAAAAGCTCTTAAAGAAGACTGTTCAATTATACTTTTTCTAGATAGTCACGTGTGTATAGCACTACCAAACAAGGCAGGAATCATTGCTGACACATTGCTGGAAATAGAGTTGATTGAATGTGACTCAGTCCCTCGGTCTCATTGTCCAATTCATCAGTGTATGCACTGCAGGCTCACTGATTATATGTAAGACTAGCAGGAATGCTAGGCTTGCTTCACAGAGTTGCCTGCGTTCAGCTATTATAAACTCCCTCTTCTATGAAGTATATGTAAATAAGTGTATGTAAATAAGTTTGGGCATCACAAATTTGACAGCATAGCCAAGTTTGTGGGGTTTTTGTTTTATTTTTACATATATAAAAAGAAGAAATGCAGACACAGCTCTTTTCATGAGGAAGCCTGATGCCTCCAGAACTTAGATGATTAAACCCTTTAAATCACCAACCAATATACCCTACTAAATTCCTAACCAGAAGGCTCTGCATACTGACCAGCCAAGTTACCAGAAGAGAGAGAGAAGTAAAAATATATCAATGAAAATGATCTTTCCTTTATTAAACATGTTTATAGTCCACATACAGTCAGAACGAAAGGGTGCTTCAAGAGACTGTCCTAGCTATCCCTAAGTTCCCTCTGACTGCATGTGGCACTGAGATGGAACCCCAGAAGTGTCTGTCTGCTTCTCTGCACCGTATACTAGGTTACTCAGTGGTTAGTCTTGTTGCCTATTGGTGAAAAAAAAAATTGCTTATTGTAGTCAGAAAACCCCTCTCTGTACAGGGACTCTAGCCAAATGGCAAAAGTGAAATCTCTGGAGTTTAAAACCAGCACTTCACATGAAGCTACAATGCCACTTAATGATGGGCACTTGAGCTGCCTATTTTGTTGAGGAGAGGGACCCATTCCTGAGCAATGTACCATATGTCACTCCTTCTCTAAGTGTATTCAAAAAGCTAGAGACGCTTGCTTAAAATAGTTCCTCCTAGAGTGCGTATGCGTGCCTCTTTGGGCACCAAAAAGAAGGATTCAGCTAGACATCACTTCTTCTTTCAGTCCCTCTCCGTAAGCATCCTGGTGAAATGGGATTACATCCTGAGCTCCCAGGCTAAGTTGACAAAGACACTGCAGTCGTCTGCCTCCATTCTGACTTTTCAATGACTTTCAGTGGGGTAGGAAGGAGCACTGCTCCAGAGCTGAGGTGCGGCATACATCACTTTCTCCAGTGCTAACTGACCTGAGATGCAAGGCTGTTAAGTCTGATTCATCTTGGCTCACTGGGCTTGGACTGAGAAGGGCCTTCCCGGTACTCTCTATTAAGAGAGCCACATCTCTCTTGGTACCAGTCCTTTGACTCATGGGGCCTCGGTTTTCAGCAGCTTGGCACTCAGCACTTCTGTACTGGCAACCTCAGAACCATGTTCTTTGGTGCCCAGTGCCTTTGGTACCTAATGTGTCCATATCTAGAGCATGTACAGTACCAAATGCTTTATCTGTGGGCCTGGCACCAGAGTCTCCTTATCTCTTGAGAGGTTGAGGGTGGTGACAACTAAGCTACCAGCTAACAAGGCATCAGTATGGCTGGTAAAGGAGATATCTTGGGTTTGGATTTCACCCATTTAGGTAGAGCAGAGTAAAGTCAGGACACTCCAGACAGGATGGCCCAGTGACAAACTATACCCCTTGCACACTATTGTAATAATCTTTGTACAAAGTATGCCTTGTGAGGTATCATTTGAAAACTCATAATTTGTTGGTCATTATTGTCCTGGTAAAATGTGTGGCAACAATGTATGTAAAGTTATACGATTGCAATGTATGGTGTTACTAAGACATGCGCCAAATCTGGGGAGTAGCAAAACTGGTTCCTCAGAGACACAGGACAAGCTGATGTCTCAGCCAGGTATAAACAAGATCAATGGGCCATTACCTGCTGAGGACTATTCATTGGCACAAAAAGGGGTCTGGGCGATAAATCTACATCTTAGCAAAGAAACAGCTGGGGTTCCTGTCCACACAGTCTACCTGTCCCCATGCTTCCAGCTGGAGATGCTTCTGAAAGGAGGGAGAGGACTATAAAAAGAGAGGAGACACACCCCCAGGAACTTCCTCCTCTTTGCTCTCTCTGTCCATCAACTGACTACACCAAAGGAAGCATCCATTAATCAGAAGAAGATGTCCTGGCCTAAGAAGTTTGTCCAGTAAGACTGTTGAGAGCATGTGGAGAGAAAAACTTTACTTTGAATTTAATAGCTGTGACGTGGGAAGTGCAGTCCTGCTTTATCGCCGGGGGAGAGCGCTTGTGGCGATAAAGCATCGTCTATACTGTCACTTTTCAGCGCTAAAACTTTTGTCGCTCGGGGTGGGGGTTTCACACCCCTGAACGACTAAAGTTTTTGTGCTGAAAGTGGCAGTGTAGAGACAGCCTCAGATCCTGACAAGGCAGCAGGAGGAAAGTGATGAGGAACAGCATGTACAAAAAGTACAGCTTGTCATCACTGTGATCTTCTTGTCCTCTCCCAATGACGGAGTAAATCTCTTCAGTCAATGACTTCACGGCACTCCAGGACCTCATTAAGCACATGGGAGAGACTCTAGATATACCTCTGGAAGTGGTGCAGGAGAAACCTCACAAACTCCTACACACTCTATCTTTCCATGCCCAGCAGGCTCACCATGCCTAAAATCAGGTACTCTTGGGGTATATCTACACTACGAAATTAGGTCGATTTTATAGAAGTCGATTTTTAGAAATCGATTTGATACAGTCAATTGCATATGTCCACACTAAGCATATTAAGTCGGTGGAATGCGTCCTCACTACTGTGGCTAGCATCGACTTACAGAGCGGTGCACTGTGAATAGCTATCCCACAATTCCCGCAGTCTCCGCCGCCCATTGGAATTCTGGGTTAAACTCCCAATGCCTGATGGGGCAAAAACATTGTCGTGGGTGGTTTTGGGTACATGTCGTCAGTTGCCCCTTCCTCCGTGAAAGCAACGGCAGACAATTGCGAGAGTGTTTTTTTGGCCTTCTAATCTGCGATAACCTCAGGGACGGAGATGATGGGGGAGTGTAGAAACATTCTACGCTCTACAATTCTGTGGGGACTGCATGGTCACCTGTGCTGCTGAGTTCGCCACACTGACCAAACAGGAAATGAAATTCAAAAGTTCCCGGGGCTTTTCCTGTGTACCTGGCTAGTACATCAGAGTTCAAAGTGCTGTCCAGAGCGGTCACAATGGAGCACTCTGGGATAGCTCCCGGAGGCCAATACTGTCGAATTGCATCCGGACTACCCCAAATTCGACCCAGCAAGGTCGATTTTAGCGCTACTCCCCTCGTTGGGGAGGAGTACAGAAGTCAATTTTAAGAGCCCTTTTGGTCGATGGAACAGGGTTGGTTGTGTGGACGCAGTCATTTTTAAATCGACCAAACGCGGCTAAATTCGACCTAACCCCATAGTGTAGACCAGGCCTTGGAAACTGCAAAAGAACAGTGGCTCATGCCAGTGTCCAGGCAAACTGTCAGGAAGTACCAAGTCCCTTCCAAGGGATCTGAGTACTTTTATTCCCACACAGTACCAGGGTTGTTTGGAGTCCAAGAGATCAAAGCAGCAGGGACCTCCCAAATCTTCACCTAGGGAGAAAGACCCAAAGAGGCTAGACCTGTTCAGATGCAAAGTCTGCCCATCTGCCAGCCTTCAGATGAGCCTGGTTAATTACCAAGCATTGTTGATCTATGATTATTTGAATTGGAACAAACTGCTTCAAGTCCTGTGGTTTGGTTTCCTCAAGAACACCAAGAGGCACTAAAGACCATTGTGTCTAAAGTATAGCTACTAGTCCACACATCCTTTCAGGCCCAACACAACGGCGTGTACCATGGCTACATGGGTGGCCAGGAGAAGCTCTTCCTGCCTCCAATCTCCAGGGATTTTCCGGGAAGTCGAAACAATTGAGGACCTTCACTTGAAGGGCAGTTAACTTTTAAATTCCAAGATGGATGAGGCCCTCCAGTCCTTAAAAGACTCTTTGGTGAATCTGCTCTCCCTGGGCCTCTATGTTCCAGATCTAAGAAGGAAGCAAGTGAGACCACAGACTTCCTTCAGGCAGTGGTCTTCTGCCCAGTATTATTACCAGCCTCCAAGAGATTCCAGTGATGATGACCCTCGGCCTCTTCTACTGCTGCACAGTCTGTCTCTTCCATCCCACAGCAGGTTTAACCCAGTGTCTAGAGCTTGGAAGAACATGCCAAGGATCTCCTCACTTCTATCCCTCTCCTTTTTGGGAATGCCCTCTGCCTCTCTGGTGTAGCCATGATAGGCTAGATGCAATCTGGTCCTACACATAGCGTGGTATGTCAGTTCTGGTTGCTACATACTGAATATTAGATATTTTGCAGAGTACTTTGATAATTTTTCAGTGACACAGACTTTTTCCCATTTCCCTTTATAGAAGAGGTTTCTTTATCCATATTGGTTCACATGTTCCTAGTGATAAGGAGCAAGGAATCTCTGGAAGGAGAAAGAGAGGCTGATGATTTAAGGACAAAATGACTGAATGTACAAAATAACTTACATGTTCCACATAACAGTGTGTGCTATTGCTATTTACGCTGGTCATTGGTTTGTTTACATATCTTGATTTTACTCTCCCTGATCAACTCCTTATTCATTGTTTCCTGCATACTAGTTTCAGTGCTGCTCACATGAATAAGCAATTCAATCAGCAGGTGGAGTCTGCAGAACAGACTGTACACACCTAACTTCTATGCTGCCAAGAGGCAGGCTGTGACCAAGGGAACTGCCCTTCCACTTTTCATTTTAAATAGCAAATCATCAGCTCTTGGAAACCAAGAAGTTCCCAGACCCCATGTAGCTGAGGGAGTGTTTGTTTTTTCATGAATGTTGAAAGGTATGTTCTGGTTAACTAATTGGGGTCTCTCTATATTGTCTTGCTCGCTGTGCAGTCCTGAAACAATAAATACGTGCAAGAACTTCCAATTGTTTCCCAGAGGGGTTCTACCAGCAGCCGTGCTGTCAAGACAGCAAAACTGTTCTTTCATGCCCTCTGCTCACTGTCCTGTGACTAAATGCAGAGACAGTGCAGCTAAAGATGTACTACTTGAGCTAATATGAAAATAATTTCTCAGTCTAAACTGGAATGTCCAGCATATATGCCAAGGACTGGTGCAACTAAGCAATCTTCCTCCATCATGAGACCAATCTTCAGCTAGTGTACGTCAGTGTAGTTCCATTGTCTTTAGATGAGGATCTGGCCCCATATTTGCAATTTAAGCTCAATACTCTGTCATTCTGCAGACTTCTATTGTTTTAAGAACATAAAAACTGCCCTACTGAAACAGTCCTCAGTCCACTTAGTGCAGTGTTCTGGGCAGTGGCAGAGAGAAAGTCATACTATGCAATGCTGTACTATTGAATGGAAAGGAGACCTTTCTTTAAAAAAACCCAACCCCAAACCAAAAATCTCCTAGTTCATGATTCACTTATGCCTAGAAGCATAAAAATTGATCACTTTTATATATAATTTTCCCATCTGGTTTAACTGTAGGTAGACTGCTATGACTTAATGATACCAGGCACCAGTAAATTCCACAGGTTGATTATACATTGTGTCTAAAATAGTTTTTGTATCCATTTTAAATGTGCAGCCTTTTAATGTAATTAAGTGTCTTGCTATTTATTTGAATTATGGTAGTTCCTAGAGCCCTCAACTGAAATCAGGACCCATTGTACTAGGTGCTGTACATAGTCAGTAAGAAACAGTCTCTCTTTGTTATTCTATTATGAGGAAGGATAAATAAAAGTATTTAATTAGTCTCTCTGCATCACTGACTTTCCTTAATCAGGGGACTGTTGCCTTATTCATCTTGGAAGAATTTCATTTGACATCTTCAACCTTCATACATATGACAGTATTTGCTACTCTTCTAGCATTTCATCCTTATCTCACCCATTGCTTTCAGCTGAATGAGCTACAAAAAAGAATTAGATAATTTCATGGAGGATAGGTCCATCAGTGGCTGTTAGCTAAGATGGTCAGGAATGCTCTGGGTGTCCCTAATACTCTGACTGCCAGAAGCTGAGATTGGACGATGGGATGGATCGCTTGATAATTGCCCTGTTCTGTTCATTCCCTCTGAAGCATCTGGCATTGGCCACTGTCAGAAGACGGGATACTGGACTAGATGGACCATTGGTCTGACCCAGTATGGCTGTTATGTTCTTATGTATGTGAGCGGTCATCAAAAACCATTTCTTCTGTATTGTTGCTGACCTTTTTTTGTGTCTGAGTTCTCGTATACTGATATCATTGCTCCTATTGTCTAATGAGATGTTGGACTGAAGAACATTTAGAATTTGAGCTGGTTGAATTTTCAATTACATGTGGGGTTTTTTTGTTTTGTTTTTGTTTTTGTTTGTTTTTGCAAATGAATTGTTGCTATATTTGTTACCAGTTTACAGAGTGGAGAAATTTTTTGAAAATTCAAAATTTCAGTTTTCTCAAGAAAAATTTCAAACGTTTCCACAAAAAAAAAAAAAAAAAAGTTTATTTTTTACCAGCTCTGCTTATAATTCTTTAGTGTCTGGAGTTCAAGTAGCCATAGAGCAAGAATACTTTTTCACAACCATCTTCATTATTGTTTTTTACTTAGCTCAGATTTTGATATCCTTAAGTTAAGCAGACTCAACTTGATTAAGGGTATTAGACTCTGGTCACTACATTATTTATAGTTGAGTCTAGCTTGTTAGAGCTTGTCTACGCTACAGGTTGTCAGTTCACTCAGGAGTCTGAATAGGCACCCCCCGGAGCGACGTAAGTTACCACCGACCTAAGCGACGGTATGGACAATACTATGTCGGTGGGAGAGCTTCTTCTGATGACATAGCTACTGCCTCTCAGGGAGACGGTTTTATTAGGCTGACGGGACAGCGCTCTCACGTCAGCAGAGAGCGTCTTCATCAGACATGCTATAGCAGCAGCCCTGAGTCAGTCAAGCTACTCTGCAAGGAATAGAATCTCTGGACTAAGGTGTTCACAAACAAATTGTGATATCCTGGCTCCACTGAAGTAATTGGGAGTTTTGCTATTGACTTCAATGGAGCCAGGATTTCACTCTAAAAGTATAAGAAAAATAATACAATGCAAACACTCTTAACTCTGAAGGTGAACGCTGAGTGGTGCACAATTGCTGAAGCTGGAAAGTTTGGCAGAATAGAAGGGTTTTCAGAAGTTTCTTGAGGAATAAGTTTTCATTAATATTAATATTCTTGCTGTTGGTGAATTTTCTTTTTTCTTCCATGGGTTTTATGGGAAACATTTTTATATGTCTATAAAGTACTTTGTAGGCTTGAATATTGTGGGATTGAATTTACTCTTTGCACACTTAAAACTTTGACCTTAGGAGTTGGGGTGTGTAAGGCATACGGTGAATAGGCTCTTAATATTTCTTCTTTAGAAGGAGGAACTTTAGTCCTTAGTGAAGACTTATTTATTTACCATTACTTGGTGCATTAAAAAGAAATAATGTTTATAAAATGAGACTATGCTAAATCAAAGTAGCACAGAAATCTGAATACATCAAACTGCTATATATATTTCCAAAATCAATAGATACTTCCCTTTATCTTTTCGGGCAAAAAGAGGTGAAAGGACAAGGGGGGTGGGTATGTGTCTGGATCTAAATATAAAGTGGTCTAACTATCCTTAATCACATATAGAGATGGGTGGTATGAAATAAACATCCTGATTCCACTAATAACCTTTATCCATTCTCAAAACCACATGCAACCTTTGAGGTTCTGAAACATTCAGATGACTTGTTCTGTTATTCCCACATCATCTTATTTCTGGGTTCTAGTTGGGGATGGTAGTAGAACACTCCAAATGCCTTTTAGATGGGCTGTTTTCACTGTATTTCCGTTAGGAATTGGAAATGCCAGAAATCTCAAGAGATTTTTCCTGCTCGCATGGAAATCCAAATTTTGCAGAAGCAAAGGCAAGGTTCAAAGAATACTCTGAATTTCTGGGTGTTTAGCATCAAACCACTTGGAGGTTCTCTCATTAACCACATTCCCAAACAAAGTGTTGCTACCTTTCTCTTCCATAAAGGAAAGGTCTGAAATTAAAACAAATTAAACAGTGCCCAGTAGAAATGAGCAGTTGAGTTACTGAACACATGCCATGTTTGACCTGGGTGTGCAGGGTGCCTTGAGAATGACTTAGGTCACAATCTTCAGGAAGCAATTTGTTGTCATGGCTTCAGATATCTTTCTAGTGTTCACTTCTAGTGGCAGGAGGATTAAGAGTTTATAGCAAGGACTTGAAACTGTGAATATGTCCAGGGATGGAGAAGAGGGTTTGAGAACAATTTGTGTTGGCTGTTTTCCAGTAGAGGTTATGCATAATAGTAAAATATATCATAATTGAGAATGCAGAGGAATTCTTTAGATGCCTAAAATACATCAGTTTGCTACAAAACAGCTAGGGGTAGGGTTTGTAAAGGTAAGATTTTTATTTTAATGGTACGCATTTCAGGCTTCTCCGTTTCCAGGAAAGCAGATAAGTGACAATATTAATTGTCTGAACGATCACTGAATGTGGTGGTAATGTGCATCTGCCAGAAATCGATAGAATAAACTTCATGCTTTTCACTAGAGTATCGTAGATTATTGCAATGAAAATGTGGCACAGTTAAAGTGCTGACATTAAACAAAGCCAGATGTACCTAAGTAGCAAAATATCCAGAAGAAGCAATGATTTAGCATATAAAGTATGTGTGGATTACAAAAAAACCCAAACCTAACAACCCTTGGAATTTGGGCCTCATAGCCCAGTCTATCACTACAAACCAATTTATAAATGGTTTTGGCAGGAATGATCCCAAATCTACACCCATTGAGTTTGTCTTCCTGCCATAGACGTAAGCTAGCTTGTATCCACGGGTAAAAAGTTCCTTATCAGTATCTGAATGTAATATTTTCTTCCTCTTCCTGGAGTAAGGAGATAAGGTCATCATTTCACTGATGCTTTTACCACTTTGTCTAATGTGCAGTAGAGAAGAAAAAGTACTTTAAGAGTAGTGGAATGTTTATAGTCAGGTTTATGAAATCATCTTTTCTTAACCTCAGGTCACAAGAATCTAACTTGGAAAGAGTTTGGCCCCTTTCCATGTGCTCAGAAAGAGTATATTACATATCTCAGATCACATTTAATTACTCTTTGGATTATATCTTTTTTAAAAAATTGTGTTTCATAAGATAGGCTATCCTTAATGTTTCACAGTGGATAGCAGTGCAGGCTCAGAGAGAAGGGAAGCCCACCCCATTGCCTTTCTGTGATTTCAGCTACAGGGAGGGTAAAGAAATGGTCGAACTTAGAAGCTTTACTTGGAGAAATATTTATAGATGTGTATGTCCCAATTCTAGTTGCATGGAGCTGCTCAAATGAGATTTATGCAGTGGTCAGTGTGACCTCCTCTTGTAATTCATTAAGCCCACATAGAAGTTCTCTTAACATTTTAATATCCGGAACGTTGCATGATGAGTCCCAGATGCTCAAAAGAGAACACCGTGCAGACGGTGTTAGATTAAAAGATTACAAGGAGAGACAAAATGTGTAGTGGTTTTTTGTTTTGTTTTTTAAGAGCAAAGGGATCCAATTTATTTGGGCTACTTGAGTTAGATGTCAGGAAAGATACTTGACTGCTAAATACGTAGAAGGACCAGTAGCCTCCAAAACAGATGATGTATTGTTCTTTAAAGGAGTTACAGGTTATATGCACAACTTTGTCTTCTTGGTTTAATGTAATTGGCCACACTTTCTGCTGCCACCAGAATGAAATGTTTCTTTAATGCATAGATATCCCTGTAACCTTTGTAAGATTTATTTTTATCCTAAATTGCCTCTCCTTAGTTTAATCAAACAAAACTACCTCTGCTAATTGGGTTCTCATTCTGCAGGTGGATTGTAGCTTCCCTTTCCACCAGGGTCTACTACTTGCTTTCAGCCTCTGTGTACTGATTTCATAGTCATTAATGCTCCTACTTCTGGAAGAGGAGGCTGATGATACATCTCCATTAATGGACTGAAGGTGGCCTTGTCATTATGGAATATTAACTCATAGGTCATGTCTTATTAAATTGATTACAGGAGGTGCCAGCTGTGTGCAAAGTCAAAAGTGGAGGGAAATGTTGTAATGCTGCAGCACAGGGTTGAACAGAGAGGTCTATGGTAAAACAGGCATGAGCACTGCGGAATAGTTCCAATCGCGCCATCTGGCTAACCTCTTCTTTCGTTCTCTTCGTTCTTTTCCCCTCAGGTGAACAAGAACAACTTCTCCTTAATCAAGGTGACTGCTGGTGCTAGGCTCCTGCTGGCAAAAATAAATAAATAACCAGGTCTGGGCTCTGCTCCTGCACTCTCATGATTACTTTGAGCTCTCTGGTGCCAGTAAGCGGGACATTGGATCCCAGTGTAATTCTCCTGTACAAATGCATTTAAACAACTAATTAAGAGGAGAAAATTATGACATGAATTTGTGTACAGCAGGGAGAGGGAGGAAGGGAGGCCGGCTGCAAATATTGGAGCACATCATTTAAAGGGAATAACTAGGAAAGAACTAGTGACTGATTTAAAATGTTGTGATCCCTGCTGTGTCTCATTTCCTAAAACCAGGATATGCTGTCTGGTGTAACATCTGTTTTTTCTATATCTCTGCGCTATGCAAAGATCCTATAGCTGGTTTTGATTTTTTTGGACTTAGTTTAAATTTACACTTTAGTTATTGTTTAGGCTCAGTGATGTCATGCTTTGGTGTGCATTGAAATCAAAGACACCCAAACTTCTGATTTTTATAGCATTTCGCTGGCATTTGAACTTAAAAACCTAAATGTGAGAGAGAGTTAAACTTCAAAGGGTTTCTTGACTGTATTTCTGTCTAGTGCAGCTTCAGAAGTAAAATGGTAAAGGTGGCCACAAGCTGCATGTAGGGAGTTTTCTTTTTGCTCCCTAGCAAAATGAAAGAGGGTGAAAACACATGGACTTCTCCTATAAAGGGTTTCTGAAATGCACTACTTTTAGTTTAAAATGCAGCAGCAAATGGTTAGCTAGAGGGCACAAACAATAAAGAAAAACTCATTTTTCTCCGAAGTCTCTCCACCTACTACAACATAAGAACTTTAGGCGGCACGTAAATTGGAAAAACAAACAAGCCCAAAAGTTTTCTTGAACAATTACAGTTTTTGGCAGGAGAGGGTGCTTCTATATTTATTCAGGGCCAGATTCTGTCAGCCCCAACTTATATACAGTAGCCCCTTCTGTTAATTGCTCTATTGGTTGCTGCAGGATGTGGTCCAAAATATAGCATTTCATTCATCTTCATTTCAGAGTAAAGTAGGTTAAGAAAAAAATCTTCAGGACAAACTTAAACCAAGAAAAAGCAACAAGGAGTCCTTGTGGCATCTTAGAGACTAACAAATTTATTTGGGCATAAGCTTTCATGTGCTAGAACTCTATCAGACTCTTAGGGTATGGCTACACTTGCAAGTTAGAGCGCATTAAAGCAGCCCCAGGTGCCCTAACTCCCGACCCGTCCACACTGGCAAGGCACTTAGAGCGCCTGGACTCTGCAGCTCCTGGTAATCCACCTCCACGAGAAGCATAACGCTTGTTGCGCCTCGGCTGAAACGTCCCAGCATCAGTGTGAACGAGGTGTTGCATTACTACGCTTTGATCGGCCTCTGGAAACGTCCCATAATCCTCTTCAGTCAAGTGGCCACTCTTGTCATTGTTTTGGAATTGGCTGTAGGAAGGCAGATTTTAGGGTGACCAGAGGGCAAGTGTAAAAAATCGGGACGGGGGTGGGGGGTAATAGGTGCCTATATAAGAAAAAGCTCCCAAAATCGGGACCGTCCCTATAAACTCGGGACATCTGGTCACCCTAGCGGATATGCCCTTTCAAAGCTCTGTTTCTGACAGCTGGCATGCTTTCTGACAAAGCAAGCCATTAGTGTGGAATGTTGCTTGCTGTGAGTATGTGAGAGAGAGGCGGGGGGAGGGGGGGTCTGAATTTACAAGACAGCGTGCTGACACACTCTCAGCACCCCAAAAACCCACTCTCTTCCCCACATACACACAACACACTCCCTGTCAGACTCCACCCCACCACCCGCATTTGAAAAGCACGTTGCAGACACTTGAACGCTGGGATAGCTACCACAATGCACTGCTCTTTGTGGCATTGCAAGAGCTGCTAATGTGCCCATGCCAGTGTGCTTCCAGCTGAGAGTGTAAACAGTCGGCAGCGTTTTCCCTGCTGCGGTCTCTGAAGGCTGGTTTAACTCCCAGTGCTCTACATCTGCAAGTGTAGCTATGCCCTTAGGTTCCTGATCTAGTTTATTTTATTTCTTAGCATTTATATACTAAAGCACTTATACTTGTATTCAAAATCTCTCATATAATCATGTCTACAGCTATAGGGCTAGATCCACAGCTGGTGTAAAGTGGCATAGCTAGCTCCATTGAAGTCTAAGCACAGGAGTAACAACTAGAAAAATCATGTCCATTATTGAAACATAATTACTTTTTAGTATTGTCTCCACATACTCAAGATGCCATGTCAAATATTCTCTGCCCAAACATATTCATAGCCCCTCTATCCCTCAAATTTCAATTGTAAAACAATCCAGAGTTAACAGAAATTCTTATTTTCCTATTTTTTTTGTACTCTTGCAACTGATTATATTTGTTTCTATTTCTTATGCTAATGTTTATTAAACATAATATCACAGAACAAAATTGCTTCAGTGTCATGATCAGCCTTGAGTTACGACAATTAGTCTGTTTTAGGTCTACGCTCTGCCCTCAGTTACCCTGTTTACTTCAGTGCATGTAAACCTAGAGCACAATTTGATCCTGGGTTACTGACAGTTCAACCTCGGTGAAAAGTGCCATCAATATTCATGCCATAACATGACCTGACATTGGTTTCAAGAATCACAGAGCACAAAGAAAAATCTAAAAAAAAAATAGAGGGAAAAGTGTGTATATATTACCAGTGACAGTGATTAAAAATATACTGTTAAGTTGCCGCACAGTAAGCAAATGCCTTTTAGTGAACATTTGTATGCATGTTTGGTAAGTCACTGTGAGGCAAATGAAAGCTTTCCAATAACGGTCATGCTAGGCTTATGTATATATAATGCCATGTATAATGAAAGTGAAAGCAGAGAAATAAGACTTCTAGGGCCCAATCCACAAACATTTCAGCACACAATTGACTTGACTCACCTCGCTGAGAAATGGGACTACGCGCAGGAGTAAAGTTACTCACACATTGAAATATTGTAGGTCTGGGTGTTAGCGTTTTAATGCCACATGTTTGTCTTGTTTCTTTGATTGAATCTAAAATATTGCCATGCTAGTTTTACTTTTTGTTACTTGTGACAGAACAACGAAGGAACAGGCCACAGGAGCAGCGAGAATATTATTTCTTCTCCACACTGGCTGTAGGAGTATGCAGGGGCGCTAGTCAAGCACAGACGGACAGGAAAAAGACAGTCCACGTTCCCTAGAGCTCACAGTTCAGGCTCAGGTGAATGAGACCAAAGGGCGGAGGTGGAGTGAAAGGACCAGGTAGTAGTAAACTGAGCAAGTGCTCACACTTTATACAGAGGTCTCTGAGTACTTGCTCAGGATGCTACAGTATAAAAGAAAAGGCAAGATCACCACAAACTAAAGGCGGATGTTTGTTTCTTTTCTGTAAAGAATGATGCAAAGTAGTGAACTAAAAAGAAGATATTTCTGATTTGTGTCATACATGTAGTTAGTTTCACAGTGTCTCAGGCTTTCTACACTGCACACTCCTGGTGGCAGTGTGTAAGGTTTGTGTAGCTACAGACCATGGTGAAAAGCAGGCTGGGTCCACACTGTCATGTGTATCCAGGAGCTGCTGGAGCGTTTCCGGCCAGAGCGTTTCCCCACTGCTGGAGCCTTTCCCTGTGGCAGATCAAGGGTAAGGCAGTGGGACACTACACTGCTAAAAATAGCAGTGTCGACATGTGAAGCACTGCTTAGGTGTGTGTAGAACCACGTAGGGTATATACCCTAAGGTTGTGGCTTGTCTTTATTCACCTAGGCAGTGCCTCCCCATTTACACTGCTATTTATATCCCTGCTAGGGGGGCATCCAATGTATATACTCTACATGCTGCAGTAAGGAGTGTGCAGTGTAGATGTGCCCCCAGGGAATGAAATAGTCTGGATTTGAGGATTATTTCCATATATATATATATGAGAAAATATATTTTACTCTGGAATGGATTTTCTGAGTAACATCTGGGGCTGGCCAAAGCCATCTGGAAACATCAAGCAGCAAAGAAGTCTTTAAATATAAATATAATTTAAAAAAAAACCCAAATTTTCTATTGACTGGGCCATTAAAAATCACCCAGATGGAAAACTCATGCAGAAACTGCAGAAATTCATTAGAAGTCAGGCTTCAAAAATCGATACAGTGAATTTCATAGAGTCATACTGGAAAAGCTGTCAGAGGTCAGTAACTAGAGAAAGTACATCAAAATTAGGAAGAGGCGAACCTCAGAAGGTTTCCAGATTAGGATTTATTTTGGATAAGTGTCCAAAGATTGGGCTGCTTATTCAAACTTTTTGGAGTCCTGCTCTCTAGTCTCCAGCTACATTACCTTCTCTCCTCTCTCTCCATACATCTTTACTGCTGACTGGAACCCAGCTCTTTCTTGACTCATTGGTCTTCTTGGGTTTAAGGTCTGACAACCTGCTATGCTCGTCTAGCTGCAGTCTCTGGAACCCACATCCACTCAATGTGGGGCTTGACCCCCCTCTCATTGTGGCTGAGCCACCTAGAGAGGTGGATGAGTTTGCTAAAGCCTTGGCTAATAGAAGTGGTTCTTCTAGCTGAGGCAGTAAAGGCTCACACTTATAGATTCCAAGATCCCAAGTCTGATCCTTGCTGCTGATCATGCATTCTCACTGAGTTTTTAGGGGGTGGTCAGATGGTCTTCTCTCCTGATTCCTCTTCAGGAATGGGTTGCTGTTGGTGTCTTGTTTATTCTTATGGAGCCATCTGTCCTGTAGGTCTGTTCTACTCTAAACCCTTGTTGCGGCCCTTTTTTCTGCTCTTAGCAGAGGAAACAAGGATCACTTCTACTTCTGGCCCTTAAAACTTTACAGCCATATGCACCTAAGACATACCAGACTACCAACATGTATGGAAAGGCTGCAGTGGGAAATGACTGCACAAGCTGTATGAGAGTGCTTTTCATCAGAAGAGTCAAAAAGAATAAGGAATATAAGGACATAGAATCTGAATGATTAACAAAAGGGAAAATCTTTCCTGAAAAGTAACAAAAGATGATGATGCACCACTAGGCCAACATGTTGATCCAGAAAAGCAATAATGCAGCCAGCAAATATCCACTGAAGCCTCTAACAGGAGTCTACGCTACCTCATGCAGAATACCCTTCATTTAGTATTTGATAGCTCCAAATCTTTGGTGGATTGACAAAGGGATATTAATTCTCCTGCCATATGGGATTAAAGTGGAGGCAACGACATTTTGTTTTACCTGTGATATTGATTTAATTGTAGTAGATAATGGCCTAATAACACATAGTGGAAGATTTGTGACTTGAGCTTGAATTCAGATCCTGAGGAACATAAGTTTTGTCACTATCTTTTATTAGAAGAAATGTAATCATAGAATCATAGAATATCAGGGTTGGAAGGACCTCAGGAGGTCATCTAGTCCAACCCCCTGCTCAAAGTAGGACCAATCCCCAACTAAATCATCCCAGCCAGGGCTTTGTCAAGCCTGACCTTAAAAACCTCTAAGGAAGGAGATTCCACCACCTCCCTAGGTAACTCATTCCAATGCTTCACCACCCTCCTAGTGAAAAAGTTTTTCCTAATATCCAATCTAAACCTCCCCCACTGCAACTTGAGACCATTACTCCTTGTTCTGTCATCTGGTACCTCTGAGAACAGTCTAGATCCATCCTCTTCGGAACCCCCTTTCAGGTAGTTGAAAGCAGCTATCAAATCCCCGCTCATTCTTCTCTTCTGCAGACTAAACAATCCCAGTTCCCTCAGCCTCTCCTCATAAGTCATGAAGAGGAAATCCCCCTGACTATAATTCTAACATGATTAGCAAAAGGCAAATGTAAGAAACAAGACTAAGATGTGTGGCTTTACAATCTTGAAATGTTATTTCTGTTACAACTTTCAAATTGTAAATACTCTGTAAGAAGATAAACTCGTTGACTTGTGGTAAGTTTCTTTTACCTCATAAATGCTTGCAGACCATGAACGCACATGTTCACTGTAAAGCATTAGCTCACATCAGCACCCTAACAGGCAACTTTTAAAGGAGTTGTATATAAAATTTAAATTCCAATCTGAAAAAAATAAATTAAATTAAACTGTGCATCATAAATAGCCCTGGTCTTATGGTGCTGAGAAACATCCTGCCTGCAGCTGAACTCTCCAGGAGATCAGTGAACTTGGATTCAGAGGGATATATTCAGAGGTGATGTGTAAATTACATGTCAGTAGATGGGGCTAAGGGAGTCTGTTAATGTAGCTGAAAACACTTTGAGGCTTGAAAAAGGTGCAAGTTACATTAACTTAGACTCATCTCTGAATTTCTCTCTGAGATAGAATAATGCTGGTATATGAGCCCCTCTAAAGAAGTTCTCAAAAGCCTTTAGACTGAATAAGACAAAGCTTCAATTTACTGGCTTTGAATTAACCCTCTGAAGTACCAGTGAACTTGAAGTCTTGTCTATAAATCAGACATTCCCCAGGCGGATCATTCTATACAGAAGCTAGTTTATTGGCCTCTGTAATAACTATCATTACTGCTATTAAATACTGTGGTTAGTTCCAGGACACCCAGGTCGAGGTTCTGTGAGCACTCACATCATGAGATAATAGAAAATGTAAATGCACATGGTGTCATATGTTTAGCGATTTAACCAACATTTTTGTTCAAGAAGCTCTCTTTACATCTCTCCAGGGACTCCTGACATGGCTTCCACATGAAATAAGTAAAAAGACAGAATTTCTGATGAACCAAACTTCAGGGACAGAAATGAATGGTTTTCTTTTTATATACTTTTCTTCTTCTTGATACAAGGGCAAACTTTACCAAGATTTATTTCACATTACAGCTGACAATGTTGTTTAAAGAGAATATGTAAAGATAAGTGAACCTGTTTTTTTTTTTTAAAGTTTGCCTGGGAACAATATGTTCAGTACTAAAATGTAAGTGGTTTGTATTTCAGCCTTTTAAAAATAGCTGATAATGAAATGAATTGCCCTATTGACCAACAGCCAGGCCTGAAGTCTGTTTCTTGAAGAGGGAGGTAGTCACTGCCAACTCCTGGTAATAAATACCCCCATAGTGTGGGTCCACTTCCTAACATTTCCACTATCCCATCAAGAGTACCATCTACCTATTTCTATATCTTTATCTCTTGCTGTGTAAGTATAGGGGGCACTAAGACAATCAGAGGAATTTCATCTTTTCCACCAGGCTGTGGTATCAATTTTGCTTCTTCATCCGACCTCGTCAATAAATTGCTTCTGAACTGTGCATTATTGGTTAAGAAGTTTAGAATTATATATTGCTGCTAAACTTTCACTTGCATCTGCTGCTTTCTCCCTTGCACATTAATACTGTGGTTGCCCATTGTAACTTTAGAGACTTTTTTACATAGCTTCCTGGGGCTCACCTTAGCAACGTAAAGGAGAACTTGCTGTGACTGCTGCTATGCATGATTCTTGTTAAGTAGCATGGTCTGGCCTTTGGAAAAGAGATGCACTGGTTTAATTTCCCCCCCCCCCCCCCCCCCCACAGTTGCATGCATGTGCAACTCACATTGATGTTATTGAGAGCGAATGACTGGAAATGCATGGGTACAGCTCAGAACTGGGTCTCAGGTGGGGTTTGTAGCCCTGGGCTTTTCATTTTTTGGTAGTTATCTTTTATTTACAATAGTTTTGGACCCTGTCATAGAAACTTACCAGTCTTGGCAAAAGAATAGACCTGCCATTACCATGGCCATGATGATGATGATATTTAACATGTTTTACTTGCCTGTTTTAAAGAAAAAATAAAAATTACTTGCCCCTGAGCAAGTTTGATTTAAAATAACTTCTGCTCTTATGTGCAAGGGAACCTGTCAGTGATAGATTCTGGGGCTCCTAGCTAATCATATATTTGGAGACTCATCTTGCCCATGATCCATATCACCAAAAGAAATACTTAGTTTAAACTCAGAGGCAATAGTCAATTCATAGCCAGTGCTACAAGTAGTAGATGAAGCTGCCAGTCGTGGCAGGAGTGAGGAGAAATAAGTACAACAGACAGGAAAAATAACCAGACCTTCTTTCTATTGCAGCTGTCATCCAAGTGCCCTTCTTGGTCTTCTCCTCTTCCTGAGCAGGTGCTGCCCGGTCACACTCCACAGAGACACCTCCCTCCCACTCAGAGCCCCTATTGAGTAGCTGATTAGGACACAGCTTGCTTGGCCCCATCTGAGATTAGACCGAGCAGAATGAGCTGAGGTAAGTTAAAGGGGAGATGGTGGTCTCCTCCCTTTTGAGTAATTGGAGGTAGGTAGCAGGTAGAAAAAAGGCCCTGGCAGAAGTGGCTAGACCCAGGGTATTTCTACACTGCAAGGGAAGGTGTGACTGTAGCAAGGGTAAGCATACCCATGTGCACTTTAATTAGCTAGCACAGGTAAAAGTAATAGTGTAAAGATGGTGGCACAGGCTAGCAACTGGAATACATACCCAGAGTACAGGCTCCCTGGCTGGCTTGTTCTGTGGTTGCTAGTCTGTGCCGAAGCCCATGGCACCACGTCTACATGAGTTATATTGTTACCTGTGCTTGCTAGATTAAAGCTAGCATGTGTTTGTCTAGCATGCTACAATCACGCCTTCGCTCGTAGTGTAGACAATGAAAGAGTGAGCACATACAGTCCTCAATGGACAGAGAGAAATTTAAACCAAAGTGCATTTTTGAAGAATGTGATCTTGAGGAATCCAGCCAGCCCCAGGGGAGCTGTCTGAGGTTGAGAACTTGTTTTCATGATTTTTGAAACCTTTTTTTTTTCTCCTACCAAATGTAAACGAATCTGTTTAGGTAGAGGCTGGAGCATATTTGTACTGCAATCTTTTAGTCACAAATTAGGCCATAATTTAACATGAGAAAGTCTTTATGTTTAATGAGACGTCTTTGAAACCTCCCGGTGATGTAAAACAAATATAACCTAACCTGAAAATCCAATCATGCTTTTGGCAGGCTCTGTTGGGTTAGTGTTTGCTGTAAGCGAGAAATTTGCATTATCTATGTAAAGTTTCAAATAAAGATAAATCTATCCCACGCACCTCTCCATGCAATAAAACAAATAAAGTTCACCAGTCTGCAGGCCTCTGCTTGCAGTTGGAGTTTATGGCTTGCACATGTGAAAGTGGCTTGGGAATTTGCACATTTTCAATATAAGCTTTACTTTTTGCTTCTACTAAATATCAACTTACATCTTAACAGAACAGAATTTTTTTTTAAAGAGGCAAATCACACATAGGCCTCTGGTTTTGAAGTGGCCTGTGAAAAAACTCAAATGAATTCCTGCTTTTGAGTAGCCGTTTTTGCCCCCTGCAGAGGAACTTATTGAGAATTCAGGCCTCTGAGTCCCTACATTCCCACTCCATATTCCGAAGCAACAGCGGCTGTGTTGCAGGTGATCAGGGAAAGGTTAGTCCCCAAGAGACGGGCACTTGAGGGGAATCAGTTATGGGTGCTCACATGTTTTCATGTAGTGCTGTTGAACTTGAACTGAGCTCTTTCACTTCATTGCTTAGTCAGGGCTTAAGAGCTACAAAATACAAGTTATAGTAGCTATAGCTGTACGAGTTTAGTGTCCTTTTTCCTTTGTAGAGAGGCAAAGTTTGTCTTGTAAATGGCTTGTCTAGTTTTTGTAAAGTCTATCCATGAGGAAGTTTGTGTGGAAGGTTGGTTTCTTATGAGAGTATCCAGTTTTGAGAGCTCATAGCTATAGCTATGACTAATTACACTGGTCTACAATTTTTGAGAAGTCGTCTGCTTCAGA
>NW_020664498.1:2162748-2192091 GCF_002925995.2 Terrapene triunguis | reverse complement strand
GGCATTATGCAGAGAATGTCTGAGACCAATAATCTGAAAGCTGAACTGGCTTTGGATAGATTTCCATGTGGAGTTGACTATTTGGGTCCCTGATCCATTCATGTGCTGCATAATTTTAATCTCCTGATTGTGAGCATAAATGTTCCAGATTGTGTCTGTTCTCCATTTTGCAGGTGCAAATTGTGTCTGCACCAGGGCTGCTGGCCTATACACTTTCATCATAAAGGCTTCAGCCCTCACTCTTACGAATAGTCCTTCTGTGTCCCCTTGAAGTCAATGTCTTATGCAACGTCTCCCCTGACCTGTTCATACAAACATTTTCTAATTTTCTAGGACGTTCAGTACTGATCCTAACTGGAAACCCTGTCATGTGCTGGAAATGATGTTGTGTGGAATGAATTTTGCAGTGAAATACCAAGTCACGATGACTGAATTGTCGCATGGTATAATGTAGGATTACTTTTAAAGTAACCTAATTTTTGTAATATCCTTTGCTAGCTGTAAATTTCTACTGCCAGTTATCTTGCCTATTGGAAAAAAGTACAAAATAAGAAAGTCGTGAGTAAAATACAGATTTGGCATATGATTAAAATGTTAATTATTACACTGGTAAATAATATCATGCTGTTTGTAAGGGAGATTTTCTGTCAGGATCAAGAAACAATTCCAAATAATAAAATACTTCAAAATGTGCTACAGACCACTGTTAGGCATACACCTGAATGTGAACTCTTCCTGATCAGTTCAGAGGGTATGACTATCATAACCATTTCCCCATGGTACAGGAAGTGAGATAAGAAAGTAATTGTTTACACTTACTATTATTTTTCACATTAAAGAAATCAATCCTGGAGAGCAACAACTGAGTCTGGCCGAACAGTTTACTAGTGGTATGGGTAGAGTCAGCCTGGGGCACCTTTAGGGCCACAGGTTAACCCAGACACTTACTTCTCAAGCCCTATCAGGCACCATAAAGCTTATTTAAACAAACACCTAATGGAAGCACCTGATAAGCTAAGACCTGAAAATCCCATATATGATGGGAAACTGCTTAAATAAACATAGGCAGGGTGGGTGGAGAATACCTGCAACTTATATCGTCTTGTAGAATGAAGGAAATCGAATTTTTCTTGATCAAATACGCAAGATTTCAAAGCTGCTGTCTGAGGGAAAGTCAGGGTCATATTCGCTCTTCCTGTTAGCAGGTGTAATTCTGTAGTCTTCAGTGGAGTTGTGCCCTATGACACTGGGCCCATGCTTAGCAACATGAGCCTATGTGCAAGGTTTGGGTGCTGGAAAGAATTCATGTGCAGCAGGGAGATTGCTACAGGGAAGAATATTTTGAAGGAATTTTTTGATGCATTGGCAGTATGTAACAGGGCTGCTGTTTATTGAGCAGTCCCTTTTGTAGCATTCTCCCTCTTCAGGGCCCCTTACAGTTCCCTATCCCCCCCCCCCATTTCCCAGCCTTTCTTATAAGTCCTTCCGCCCTCCACTCGGGGCTGCATTAATGACCTCAAACAGTCCCACCAATAAAGTCCATCACTGCAATCCAAAAGTTCACACTTACCATCGACTCTTCTGCCATCTACATGGAGCTCTTCATCTGTCATAGGTAATCCCGGGCAGTTCATAGCTATCTCTCCTGGGAGTTTAGCCTTCTGGCTTCCTTCTTGTCTCCCCTATTCGGAGAGAGAAGGCAGTCTATAAATAGTGCCGTCCTTCAGACAGTTCCTCCGGCTTGGCTGGAAGAGAGGGGTCTATATAGACTGCCTCCATTGCAAACGGGCTGCCATGGCTGTGGGTAAAGAGGTAGGAGGGAACTTGGGAAATTGCCATAGTAGATCTGACTCAGGTCCATCTAGTCCAGTACCTTGTCTCTGACAATGGCTAGTGCCAGATGCTTCAGAGGAAGGTATAAGAACCCTGCAGTAGGCAGATGAGGGATAATTTGACCCAGGGATTAGATTTTAACTTGATCTCTAATAGCTGGAGATCTTACACCCTGAAACATGAGGTTTAATATCTCTCCCAAAAGTTTTGCAATAATTAATTATGACTGGATATTCTTGTTATCCATATACATGTCTGACCCCTTTTTTGATCTTGCTAAATTCTTGGCCTCAGCAACATCCTATGGCAATGAGCCTCTTTGAAAGGTCCCCTATAATGTTTCTGTAATATGCAGGCAGAAGCTCTGCCCTTGAAGTGGCTCAGTCAGAGATACTGAGGCAGGAAGCTAACTATGCTGGAACATGAGCTGTAAATATTAACATCTTTATTAGTTTGAAAAGAACTGCACCACAATTAACCCCGCAGAATATCTCCTATGACCTTACTGTCTTCACATTCAGATAAACAGAACTCATGCAAAGAGCTGATTGAAAATTTTCAAATCCCACTTCGATGAAATTTTTGTTGGAATTTTGACCAAAAAACAAGGGTTAACATTTTTGACAGAAATGTTTGTTAAAATATCCTCCCTTACTGTTGTAATAGCGCTATCTGGTGAATCTCAATAATTTTACAGCCCTGCACTCTGAGCAGCCCTGCTTTATCTGGTAAGCAGGAAAACAGGGTGGGGAGCCAGTAATATATAAAACACCTATATGACTAAAACATAAAGGGGGAGGGAAAGGAGAGAGAAAATACATGGTTCCAAGTGTGTCTGTGGTGGTTGGGTGCCTGGGGAAATATGGTTAGCAAGAAAATAGAGAACAAAGACAGAAAAGGATGATGGGAGAGGATGAGAGAGAGAATGGATAGAAAAGAAAGTGATGACAGTGACTGTGTTTGTGTGTGGCATGAATAAAAGGTCAAAGGGTGCAAGACCACCGCCATTGCAGAGCTGAGGCTCTCACCTAAAAGGTCAGAAAATGCCCCTTGAACTCTTAAACAAGTCATCTTGTGTCCAGCCTCTCCTCCCTCCCCATTCCTGCATCCCCTTGCTCCAGCCCCTGAACATGAAGGGCCTTTCACTTCATATTCCACCCATCAGAAGTTTTCTTCTTTTTGTACAGCCTCACATGCCCTGTCTGAGCTCTCCCTGTCGTTGGCCTACCTCTCTGTTCTTCCCCCATTGCCAGCTTCCATTCTGGTTCCTTCGCTCCCCAGCACTGACATTTCTAAGGTTCTCTGCCTCCCCCTCCGCTGGTTCCCACCCCAGAGGTGGGGCTGGGAACCAGCAGCAGGGAAAAGTGAGTCATATTGGTAGTATGGGCCAGAGGAGAAGATGGGTGGGTGTATGGGGGTTTACAAGGTGGGGCAGATATTAGTACATTTTTCCTCCAAGGTTTATGATGGTTTCCCATGCAGAATGGAATCAGTTGTGTCACAGTTTCATATGGATGAAGAAATGCTGCCTGTGAAAAATTGGCAGTGAAATATGAGCTCCCCACCACTTCACACACACAGTGTAATGAGCTATAGGTTAGCAATATTTTGAGGAAATGTAATGGGTTTTCATATGCCTGTGTTTTTTTCCCCTGTTGCTAGTGCATACAGTAATCTTTGGAATCTCTTCACTAATACAGTCTTGTTAGCACCCAGGGAAGTAGATTTGAAGAGGGGTAAGAACTGTAACTTGTTTGCGTGCACTCTTCTGTTTAGTAGCTGTTCTGAAAATGAATGAAAAGACTGTTGTAAGCAAAGCAGTATCCATCCCTTTGTAACATTCCACTGATGCTGGGGAGAACTTACAATCTACGTTTTTGAGGCTGCTTCTAGCAAGGCCACCTTTGGTTTAAATTTAATTTGCAGTTTTCTCTAAGAGCCACAGATGCTGAATATTTTCTGACCCGGTTATACTTTGAGTTTGCCTACGACAGTCCAGGCTTGAACTTTCCATTTGCTCAGCAGTGTGGGTGCAGCTCCACTTTGGAGGTTTTTTTTGCTGTGTATGTATGGTGCCACATGGCTGCTTCATCCCTTTTAAATTTCTTGATGTTCTGGGCAGATAACCCTTACTGTCAGGCTTGGACAAGAGAGAAAGTGAAGAAAAAGCTCAGAGTAGGTTAGCATAGTGCAAAGGGCACTGCTTGGAGCTTAACAGCATGTTGTAGAAGCATCATACCTAGCCCAATCATTATCATTTATTTGCATTACGACAGTGTCTAGAGACCCCAGTTGAGATCGGATCCCCATCACGCCATGTCCTGTACACACACAGTCAGAGAGAGTCTCTGCCCCCAAGAGCACAAATCGAACCAGCGGTGACATATGCAGGATGGGAGAAAGTACTGTTACCCCCCATTTTACTGATGGGGAAGGCAAGCTCAGAGGGCTATGTTGTCACAGCCCATGTTGGGCCACACCCTTCACTGCCCAGCAAGGCTTGTTACTCACATGACATTTTCCCATGTGTGGAAGTAGGCAGGACAGGCATGGCGGAAAGGAGGAACCCTGGATCCGCTCCCCTCACTCGCTGGCCAGAGTAGCTTCCCTGGCATACATGGGGATACAAGCTACTCCATGGAACGGCGGAAGTAACTTACCCCCTCCCCAAGAGCGAGGTTGCACTTCATTTGCTTCTAGTTTCCTGTGTGCGAAAACGGTCAGCTCAGCTACTCCCAATTCCAAAGCCCAGAGGGAGCTCAGGCCTGTTCTCTGTGGTTTCTCTTTACAGGCATTCATGGGAGGAGGCACTGATGATAAACCTTCCTCCCAAGTACACCTTAACCCCAGTCAGCCAAGTGCTGTGAAGGAGGAAGAAGTGAAGGACATATATATTGACAGCAGCTCCCAAGAAGTGTTTCTTCTTTTCCCTTCCCTCCCAGGACCACATATTTCTTTGTCATCATCAAGTTAGAAGAAGGTTGGGCAAAGGAACAAGAGATCCCCAAACAATGATGAAATAGGGACATCTCTCAGTCTGTCTTGTCATTGTATTTGGCGCACCATTTGACTGGAGCTGTATGGGGAGAAGTTCCTGTTAAGCTTCAGGATCAGTATAGTAATCACCTACCCTCTTTTAACTGAGTTGAATGTTTTCTTGTCCGTACTTGCACCACCTCTGCAGAGAACTCCTTTGCAAAGCTAGCTAATAACCATTATTGCAAGGAGACTGTCCCAAGGAGCTGCAACAGCAGAATTTCTAGCAACTTCACAGGAAAGCATGTAGGTTGGCAGAATCAACCTTCTTGTCCATTCTGCCACATTCTTTCTCCATGTTCTAGTGCAAACTAAATGCTTTTCAATGCCACATTCCTGTAAACATCTGCAAAGGTACCTCTTTGTCCTCCTCCAAATCCCTCCTTAAGACTCTCCTTTTCTGTGATGCTCACGACAAACTCAACAAGCTTGGGCAGATGATGTAATGGCACTACCGCTTTTCACTCTGACTAGTATTGTTTCATTGTGCTGCCCCATCTGCGCGTTGTATGTCTGTTGTCATGTGTCCTAGATTGCAAACTCTTTGAGAAGGGACTGTCTTTTTGTTATGAGTTTGTACAGTGCCTACCATGATTAGGTCCTGGTCTATGATAGGGTGCTATCTCAATACAAATAATTAGTAATAGTAATTTATATCAGGGTCACTCTCTTGGGCTTATCTTCTGCATAGCAGAGGATTCTGGTATTTTTATAGTAACTTTCCCCCTGTTGGAAGTTTAGGTAAGCATGAACTGGTTGAAGAGAAACAGGCAATAAAAAACAAAGTGCTTTCTAAAAAGCACTAAATCATGACCTCATTGACTAGGAAGACAGTAAAACTGTGAGTTGGTAGAAACCTCTGTAATTGTACTGATGGGATAATTTGTGTTCCCTCGATGGCAAATAATAATATTGAAACTTATAAGAGGACGGACTTCCCATTTACAGCCAGTCGGTGACGCCTTCATTTTCTGATATGGTTAGTTTTAGCAAATAAGATTGAAAAACACATCATTTAAAAAAATTGTGATATATGCCGAGTTTTTTTAATGGTCAGCTTTTGCATCGGTGTTTTAATGTCAAATATTTTTTATGTAAAATATAAACCTTTGTTTACTCAATGTTTTGATATACTAATAAACCATTTTTTAGTTTATGATATATGAAATATATTTCATAGTGTTTACTACAGTCAAGCTGTTAATTAAACCCAATCTGGTATAATGCCAAATGGTTAGGGTACTTGGGGCAAGAAGAATCACTAATTTGAATGACTGAAGCTGCACTCTATTTATAGCAAAGCTTCCGGCACCACATGTTCTTGTTCTAGTTAAAGGAAGCACTTCAATTACTAAAATATCTGAGCATTATAATGTTGTGTTTGAGGAAAATTTAAGCCCCCTACAGACAGAGAAAGAGACACAATCTGCATCAGACATTCTGTATAATTCACATTGAGAATGACCACATATGCATGTTGATGTTATTGTCTATTCCTTACTTGTAAGACTATTATTGAAGTTGGTTGAATGATTCATATGCAAAATGCTCATGGAGGAGCTTCCATGGGTGTAGAGCCTGGGTCTTAAGTTGGGGGTCATGACCACTATGCCTCTCTTTATGGCTAGATGGGAGGGGAGTCTTGCCTTTTTTGGACGTGGCATGGAGTCATGGCATGGAAAAGGTTGAGAGCCAGTGGTTTAGAGTAAAGGCAAACAATACTATGGAAACTCCACCATTTCCTTTCAGTGCACTGAATTTGGGATCCAATGAATTCCAGCCCTGTCTGCCAGCATAGACGGGGGGACGGTAGAGCCCTTTCTCACTGACAGCTGATTGAGTGCTCCAGACAACTGAAGGATATATTGTAACACCATTTCACAAAATAACAGAAAACATGAAAATGCTTCTTAATGGAACTCAGCAGAACCAATCATTTTCTCCACAGGTTCTGTCCTACATCCAATTTGGTTTCAGTGAGCGGTTCATCCACACAGATTATACACTGCCAGCTGCTGTTAAAATTGTGGCTAATTGTCAATCAGATCAGGACCTTTTGACATAAAAGGGGAGGAAGAATGAAAGCAAAGACAAGATGTATTTTCCCTTTGAAGAAACTAGTAATGTGTTTAGAGTGGCAGCATCTCATCTGAGCCTTTCAAGACGTTGGCTTTAAAACATCAACATTTATGAAAATGCCAAAATACATTTTACATTTTCTTTTCCTTTTTTCTTTCTTCTTTATGATCATTATTCTTTTAAATAAATTTTCTGCTAGGGTTGACATTTCCCCACTGCATGACTTCAGTTCCTGCTAGTTTACTATGTGATCTCATAGCGACAGCTGTATAAGCTTTTAAAATGTTACCTTGACTTCAACTTCTGATTCTATCTTTCAAAAATTCTATTAAGCTCTAATTTAGCAAAAGAGGGGAAAAATAAGCAGAGGTTTGTATCAAAGCACTCTTGGAAGTTTGAGGAGGCAGGAAAGCAAGCCCATGACTATTACATGTACAGGGTGAAATTCATATTTCTCTGCGCAAGGCAGGAGTAATCAGGCTTTGAGCAAGGAATTCTGTGGGGTTTGGGGGAAGGACTGCATCCTGCAACACACAAACAGGCTCTGAGGCTGCATTATATCCCTCCATCGCTGCTATTCAAAGCTAGAATAGTAGCAGCTGTCACTCCCTGCCTCCCCATATGCAAAGCTTTGAGGTTATTGATTCAGCCCTCATCTCTGTGCCTGGGATTTACACCTATCTTACTTTGCATATTCTGGATCACTGACTCCCACTTAGCTTTTATGCATGAACATTTACACCCTTCTTGCATCTTCATCTCTCAATTAGACCCACTTTGCCCAATTCAGACCCAGAATGAAATTTTCAAATGTGCTTCAATTTCATTTTCAAAAGTGACATAGGTACCAAGGGCTTAAATCACTTTTAAAAATGGGTCTTTGGTGCATTTGAAATTTTTACTCTTGGTGTTAAAGTCAAAGAGTTTAAAAACTAAATAGATACATCCGGAAAAGGACAGGAGAAAGGAATTATCATCATCCCCACTTTATCGATGGGGAAGTGAGGCTACATTGTCACAGCCCATATGAGGTCACACACCCATTACTTCCTGGCATAGCTTGTAGCTCCAGCTGCTGTGGAGAGAACTGAGGCATCTCACTTGATATTCTCCCATGTGGGGGGAGGCAATGGAGTCCCGTGAACAGGGAGTTGGACTAGCACTATGGATATCCAGGTTCTATTCCTGGCTTTCCTGAAGACTTGCTGTGTGACCTTGAGCTAGTCATTGTGCCTGTTTGATGCTTCAGTTTCCCCATCTGGAAAATGGGCACCATGGGAGATAGGGGTCCAGTTGGGCAAACTCTTTACTCATAGGATTAGCCCTTAACCCCTTTGAAGCCAATAAACTGGGCTTGTGCATAAAGACATTACAATGAATAAGTGATAGAAGGGTTGGAGCCTAGGTTGCTCGTTCTTCTTTTGTCTCTTTTTCAAGTGCTGTCGTTGCTAAAAAGCCCCATCAAGAAAAGTCCTGCCAGTCTGTTCTAATACAGTTTTTCCGATCTAACCTGACACTTCTGATGACAAGAAGGTTAAGTGTGAAATGTCTTGAGAATGTGAAGGGATTTTACTTCCTCCCACCAATCAAGGCACAGTTTTTTCCTTTTGATGCCAGGATGTGAACTTGCCGGTTTTAATTCACATCTCCTGACCATAGGGAAATGATCGATGGCACAATTAGGTCACAGATGCTGGAAATATGAGTGTGGAACACAGCCAAAGTCAGACTCTCTCACTTTGCATCTGATCCTAAGTGGTGGTGTGCGTCTATCTGCATCTCCCCTGGAAGTAACTGAGTGCTGCAGGTGTTGAGGATGTTTCAGACTCAGGCTCTGCATGTCTAACTCATCCCTCTTATTTTTGAAGCATATTTTCTAACATGCAAGTAAAACAGACATAAGCTCTGATTTCACTTTTTATCAATACAAACAAATTTTACTACCCACCAAGCTATATGTGTCCTTTTAAAGTTGTGTAACAAACCAGGAGAAAAAAGCGTAGGCTGAGACTGAAGGGAGCTGAAGCATTGTGAAGAAGGATGGTCTTGTGGTTTAGGCACTAGATTGGGACTTGAGTGATCTAGGTCCAATTCCTGGCTATGCCATAGACTTCCTGTGGGACCCTGGGCAAGCTGCTTTGGCTTCAGTTCAGCAAAGTACTTAAGCAGATGCCTAACTGTCATAGTTGTCAATGTGACACGTGCATTTGCTTAAAGATAAACAACTGCTTTGCTGAATCAGGGGCATATAATCTCTCTATGCCTTAGTTCACCATCTGTAAAATGGAGATCATGCCTCCCTAGCTTCCAAGGGGGATTGTGAGGTGCTGGGATACTTTAGTGACAAGGGCTTTATAAGTAGCTAGATAGGCTTGTAAAAATTACTGTTTTTGTCTTTCCTAAGACAATAGTGTCTTGACTTCAGGCTCCCACACAACTCTAGTTTTATCCTTCCCCAGCTTTCTGCTCGTGTGCCAAGGCTCACAATTACAGTGAATGGCACTTTCAAGGGGATGCATCTTATATGTATGGCAGTTCAGCACTGAGCTTAATATATGTGTTCTCTTATCTCCCTAAATTCAGTACTTTGTTGGAGAAAAATTGAATGTAACTGTAGTTTGTCTAACCAATAGATTCGCTTTCCATTTGGAACTGCAACAAAGATGACTGTCAGTTGCTCAAATAGAAAGTTTCTCTTTGCAGAAATAAACAAATCCCGTGGCATAGATCTCTTGAAAACTCCTAACCAACCAAGCCAAACAGTGTTACAGTTCAGTGCAAATGTGTGTACGGTATAAAGAGCCATTCACATATAAGTGTCCCACATCTTTTTCCAATAAAACAAATAGAGGACAAACTAAGACACATTGACTAAATACTAGATTCAACAGTAGAGATGAACTATTAAACCTTGGATCCAAACACCACTGAACTTTGTCAGGGGAGGATCCAATCCAAAGCCCAGCTCCACCATAAAAGCCCAATTCTGCCCTCAGTTACACAGATGTGGTGCTCATTGATGTCAACTGAATTGAGGTGTACATGCCTGATTCACAACTGCCTTGCTCCTGTCCTAAGTCACTATAAAATGCTACCCAATAACTATGGTAAGGTTTTACGTGCAGTCTGCAGCTCGCTTTGCACAAGTGTAACTGACAAAGTGCAAAGCAATAGAGAATCAGGCCTGAGGTCTTTAATTCAGCCTTAGTAACAGAAACCATTTCAGAACTCCAGCTACCAAAGAGCAACAAATGAGGAAGAGCAGAAAGAGGAATCTGTATCCCCAAAGGAATTTTAGCTGAGTGAGGGACATGGTAACAACTCTTGCTTGGAAGATCATATTTGACACAATACATTATATAGAATAATTAACTACGAAATATATGTATGATGGACCTAGCCTATGAAATGCTTGACTTATTTTACCAGGCACATACTTACGTTATGCTGTGATTTCAGTTGAGTTTTGAGGCAACCGTTAAATACATCGGCAGTACAAAATCATAAGATGGGGTTAAAGCCAAAAGCAAGATCCTGAAGTCAATACAGAAAGCTCTTGGAAACCAATGCAAAGATTCCAAGGGTGGGATGACCTGGTTAATGAACTGGGAATAACTAAACTGCATGCATATGTAATACTTAATATGGCTAACTGTAAATGTATTCATCTATGAACCAAGGCCATACTTACAGAATAGGGGATTCTACCCTGGGAAGCAGTGACTGAAAAAAGATTTGGGGGGTGATGGTAGAGAATCAGCTGAATGTGAGCTCCCGGTGTGAAGCTGCGGTCAAAAGAGATAATGCAATCCTTGGGTCCATAAACAGGGGAATCTCAAGCAGGAGTAGAGAGATTATTTTACCTCTGGATTTGGCACTGATGTGACCGCTGCTGGAATACTGTATCCACTTTGGTGTCCACAATTCAAGAAGGATGTTGATAAATTGGAAAGAGGTCAGAGAAGAGACATGAGAATGATTAAAGGGTTAGAAAATCTGCCTCATAGCATCAGACTCAAGGAGCTCAATTAATTTAGCTTAACAAACAGAAGGTTCAGGGGTGATTTGATCACAGTCCGTAAGTACCTATATTGGGAACAAATATTTAATAATGGGCTGCTCCATCTAGCAGAGAAAGGCATGAGATGATCCAGTGGCTGGAAGTTGAAGCTAGAGAAATTCAGACTTGGAAATAAGGGGAAAATTTTTGATAGTGAGGGTAATTAACCTTTGAACCAATTTGCCAAGGGTTGTGGTGGATTCTCCACCACTGACAATGTTTAAATCAAGATTAGATCTTTGGGTAAAAGATTTGCTCTAGGAATTATTTTTGGGAAGATCTCTGGTCTGTGTTATACAAGAGGTCAGACTAGATGATCACAATGGCCCCTATTAGCCTTGGTATCTATAGGAAGAAAGACCTGACAACAGAACTTACTTTAAGATAAAAGTAAAGAGTCGTTAAGCTTCCCTTTGAGCCTGTAGTATCATGATACACCTGACTTGCTTTGTCAAACCCTAAAATTAGGAACATATTAATGGTCTTGATCCAGGAATTGTATTTTAATCTTTCACAATTTTATAGCACAAAAAAGTCTAACAATCAAGACAGCCATGAGTTAGAGATGGAAAAGGCCAAACCAACTGGATCATGTATGCTATGGCTGCGTAACATTAGCCACAGATATACCAGATGTAGCGGCTTCATATTAATAAACCATATTAGACGTAAATGCACTTGTCAGTCACATGTTCCTGCGGAGGCCATTTAGTAAGACCATTGGATATTGGATGGCAGTAAAATTAAATGGCCCTTTCTTCCCAATTAGAAGCGGATTGGACATAGAAAAGAATTAAATCTATAAAAGAAGAAGGTTGGATAAAAAGAATTAAAGATGCTTGATACAGGGAAGGTAATGTGTAAAGGAAGAAAAATGGAGAGGGAATCCTCCAATTCCCCCAATTTCTCTAGCATATAAGGTTTACACTTGGATTTCAGCAGAATCAAGCAGGTTTTGCTTCAGTTAACTAGATTCAGTGGTCTAGAGAATGTGGACTGGTGGCAGCTGCTATCCCAACAAATGGGATATTCTGTAGCCTTTGGACTATTGCTAAACAGCTGCAGATTTCTGCAACCTGCCTGTGGGTTAGAGAACAAATTTCATTCCTCCTGAAAAGCATGGGTTTTTCGGCCTTATTTTAGCCCTATGATAGTTTCTGACATTGGAAGGTATATTCTGTGGCTCGTTGTTGGTCACTGGATTAGAGTCAGTGTGTTGTTTAAAGGTAGTGATATTGTTCTTAATAGAGGCTGCTAATTGCTGAGATTTTTTGAAAGTCTAGCCACTTCATAGAGTGCTTAAATAGGAGCAACGCTATCTTGAAAAACAGGCCCGATTTGTGGGTGCTGAGCAATTTAGAACATCTGTCCCTTAATGTCTGTTTGGGTTTATTTGCACAGATAATAAACTGCTTGAGTCTGCCCCATCCTCTATAAAGCCAAACCTAACAGACAGTTAAATCAACCAAAATGGCTTTCAATAAACTGTTCCTATTAGGTTCTCCTAGCTACCATCTCTAGCTATTATGTATAGTATTCCATTTCTAAAATTAGAAAATTACTCCTGGGTTCAAATTGGATGGGTTTTTAAATAGTCAGTCAACGTGGGTACCATGGAATGCTATAAGAATTGGTGATAAAGGGGTGGAGGGAGGGCTAACATGAGCTAGTCTGGGATTTGTGTACATGGCAGTTCAGGGTCCAGGTTATTTAGTGATGTTTTGAAGAAGACAACTCTGTTGTAATTTTGTTAGCCGTATTTTGTCCTTAGGGAAACTGCTCTAATTTCTGTTGAATTCAGTGGGAATTACACCTTGCAAAGGAGGGCAGACCTGGGCTTAGAAGTGCAATCTTCATTCAAGCACACTGAGCATGCTTCTATCAGCATAAACATTATTGCAGTATTTCATTGTTTTCTCCTCTCCTGGGTCTAATGTCTGCTCCATTCCTTTTTAATGTTTTTTCAGTTTCTCATTATTTGAGAACAAAGCAAATAACGTTAGAGTTGGACTTCAGAACCTGCTATGTTTGAGTGGGTATTAAATTAGCCAATATATGTTGACTCATCCTTGGCTAAAAATGGCTACCCAGCAGCAGTGCTGAAAAGTCAAAGAGAACTCATCTCAGAGAGATTCTTCTTTCTGAGAGAAATAGCAATCTTCAGTAGAGCCAAATTCTTTTAGGTTCAAACTTCTTGACATGCAGGTGATGGGCTGCTAGTGAAATATTAGGGATGGGTCAAATAGATGGTACAAAATCAGGGCAAAATTAATTCTTCACCCCAAACGTGCATTAAAATCTGAATCTTGTAAATGTTGTTTGTTTTAATTGCTTGTCTGCCTGTACACTTCCAGGTTTCAGCCAGGACAAGTAGTGAAAATATCAAAAAGCCACCAAACACCCCCTGTGCCCTAGCCCACTCTGCTCCCACTCTTTTTTGGAGTTATTTTTGACCTGGCTGTAGGGACACTTCAGATATTCCGAGGCTGATTCTCAGATGAAAGAGGTTCAGATGGGCCTGTAAATCTAAATGAAATTAATTTCTGAATCTTAGGAGCACCACACATCATTGCAAAACCGTCGCTGTCAGAGCCATGCCTAGGCATGTGTAAGGTATTGCAATACTTGGATGCCTCATGAATAGCACCAAATTTATCATTTCAACACCCCTGTGAAATGGGGAAGTATCATTACCTCTGTTTGTAGATGGGGAACTGAAGCACAGGGATATTATGAGACAAGAAGTCTGTGGCAGATCTAGCAAGTGGACCCAGACCTCACCCATTTCAGCCCAGTGTTTTAAGTAGAAGGCTATCCCTCCGCTGCAAATCCCAAAGCCCCTTCATTAGAACAGTACAGTGTGCATTACTGTCACCATCTTGAAGTGGCTGCAAAGACCACTGTTTGGAAATTGGCAGGCTGCCTCACCTGACGCAGGGCCACCCCTACTCATTCTACCCTGGGTTGGATGGGTAGGCAAGGCAAGGCACCCTATGTCTGGAGGAATCTAAATTTGTCAAATCCATTCGGCCCATGGAAAAGCCTTGCTCTGTGCTGAATTATGGGAGGCTTTTGTCTGGCTCAGAGACACAGTCGCTCCCCCAGATTGTTTTCAGCGGAATGTAGCTTAGCATGGCAGCTCTGATCTAACCCTCTGCCTTCCAGGGCACTGTTCTCTTGAAATTCAAATTGAACATGGTTCACAGCACCCTTTCAAAAATCTTGTTGGCAGCTCTTTGAAGTCCCATGTTTTTTGCCTGGCTTATTATTTACACTGCTTTGGAGACAGCAATGAAGAAAACCCTATTGGCAAAGCTCTCGGTTGGTTTTTCTTTTATATATTTGATCATCCATGCTGGTTATTGATGGCTACTCATAATCCTTCCCTCCATCCTCTTCGTCCATTCCCCCACCTCAAAGTGAATGAGAACTAAGTGAAGAAGCACTTTTATAGAAACTTCACTATAAATGAAACCAAATAATAGATATAAGCAAGTTAAAAAGAGCAATGTTACCAGTGACTGGTACTGGAGCATTAGTAAATGCTAAACAGCAAAAAAAGAAGCCTTCAGTTCTATGCAAAAATTACATTTAAAATGTAAACATGCAGCCCTGTTCTATAGAATAAGGGTTTTGTAGATGAAAGACTAATTAGTTTGTCAAACTATTCTGGCTCAGTTGCTACAAAAGTGCCTAAAATGTACAGTACATCTGTGGAATGCAACAGAATGTCATTACGGTGCAAATGGTGCCACGCAGCATGAAGTTAATGTTGACGTGAATGCTAACTTATGTCCAAACAAAGAACATGAAAGTCGTCTTCAAGAAGCTCTTAAGTTCTGATCCTCTGGGTAATGAAAAGATCTTTGATGGCAAAAGCCCTATTAAGGGTGCAATCCTGCAAGATGCTGTGCACCCCATAGCAGGTGCTCAGAACTTCCACTGATGGCATGGGAGGTTGTGGTTGCTGAACATTGCTGAGAAGATGCTCTTCATTCCATAGAGAGACTCTGAAAGGCACACCTGTGAAGGTTGGGTTCTTGGGGATCACTCCGCAAGCTGAATCCACTTGGCTCCTACCCTCCCCATTCTACCCCCAAAACTCCCCTCCACAATAAAACATGTGCGATGCCTTTCAATTATATAAGTGTAGCCAGCCAAGGCAGCTTGCAGATAAAGTATTTATGCCAAAGAGCTGAATGTGAGGCTGCATGAACAAGGTGGTCAACTTTCCTAAAACCAGCTGCAAACTTGAAACTCATTTGTGGCAGAAAACTAACAAATACCCAGTGGTACAGATTAGGATTGCTTAGCCCTGTCCATTGTAAATAATCTCTGAGATACTTCTTAAGCAGAGATTTAAAATGGCAAACTAAAAAAAAAAAAGAAGAAACATAATATGGGCTGTATTAAATGTTAATGTGTGCTATTTGCCAAGCACAGATTGCTAGGGGAGTTGGTGGTGTAGACTGACTTGATTATATGTAAATACAGACAGAAAGGAGCTGTGACAGACCTTTCTGGGTTTACGTACAAGAAGGCACATTGTTACTTCAGACAAATACTGAAAAAAGAGAACACAAATGCATCTTGATGTGTGATTTTACTTTTTTGTTAAGTAGTCTGTGGGTTGATTTACTCTTTCCATTCCATGCAGCAGATTTCAGGTGCATTTATAAACCCGCAGCCATGCTCAAGCCACTTTTCAATCAAGTCCCCCACAAAAATCTTTAACTGAGAGCTAAGGTTGCTTAAATAGCTTTCCTGTCAATACATTCTCTAAAAATCAAGGTAATCACCAGTTAAGGTGGGATTAGCATGCAGAAAAAGTCAGTTTATGGCCCTTGCTTCAAAAGTATGTCTGGACTTAGCACCCACACAGGTGAAGAGGGTGATACAAGGATCCTCATATTTTCTGGTACCCTGCACGGGGAAGGGGGAAAGTGGTTGCCATTGGGCTGTTAATCGCTTTCCTGTAGAGGTGGGAGTAGCCTTGGCTTTGTCTCTCCCTCTCCCTCAGTGCTAATGCACTGGCCAGCACAGCAGAGCTGGCATGGAGAGGGAGGTAAGCTGTGCTAGAAAAAGGGCTGGGGTGCACTTGATATAAAAGACATGGGGCAAGAAAGACTGAACTGGGACTCTTAGAGTAGCCTTGTAAGGTTATAGTTTACCCCATTGTACTCCAACACCATTAAATATTCCTCACCTCTACAACAAACTTCCTGTCATTTTTAACATACAGCTGCCCCAATACATGCACCTACTCCTCTAAATCACAGATTTATAACCTTAACTCTGACCTCATTGAGCTAATGCTATTCTATGAACAGACATTTTTGCACTACAAAAGTCAAAACGGGACCAATATATTTAGCCTTTAAAAACAACAAACAAAAACAAGCAAACACCCACCAAAAATCCCCAATAGTTTAGGATGTGCAAAAACTTGTGTAAGGGACCAGCAAAAATTGGTAGCTTAGCTAAACTCAGGGGTAACTAAAGATGAAAACTACATTTCACTGGAACATTTGAAAATACAGTTTTTTAAACTGATTCTTCCAATCTCTGTCAGAGATATGGCTCAATTAAAGATGGTTTGGGGAATGTAATGTATAGCTGTGGGCAACTGGAATTGAAGGCTTTTGAGCATTCTGAAATATCTTATTTCACTATAGATTCAGGAAGGACAACTTGCATAGCTTTTGCTTTTCTAGCTATGCAAATCACAGCATGAGAAATAGCTTCCATGCCTCTTCTATAATGTGACTTCATTGCACCTGAAATTACATTGCAGAAATACTATTTTGAACTCCAGTTTCCCAGCGGAAAGCTTAGGTCAGGCAAAAGTAGCCTGGAGGGATACATTTGCCTGATTAAATTTGATATATTCTATGCATCTTTCCTAGCTTCCAGCCTTCGCTTAGTACATTTATTCTACAAGCACTAAGCCAGTAATCAACTTCAGTACCCACCTATTAGAATTATTATTTTACAATATATAACTTCTTACCCATGGACCTTGCTGTTTGTTTCATATAAACATAAGCTGTGAAACAATGAAATGTGTGCCTGATCACTGCATGAGATCAACTGCATTGTATCTATCTACAAAGGCAGCTTAAGATTTTGTGTTGCCTTTTCAAATTAATACCTATTAGAAAAATGAATAATTCTCATCCAAGTCACAAAACATACAATAATAAACAAAGAGAGCTGGACAAAATGTTTCAAATGTAAAGGACTTAATATTTGAAAAATTGCCTTTTTTTTTTTAAAGCAATTTTTCATGAAAACCTTTTGATTTTCTCAAGATATTTCATTTTTTCATGAGATTATTTGGGATATTTTTGGTTGAAAATGTAATAAAAAACATTACTGAAGTCATTATGGATATGTTTTATTTACTAAAATTGAGAATTTTTCAGAAAATGAAATTTTTATGCTTACCAAAAAATTTGGATTTTTGGCAAATAAACTTTTTGATAACATCTTCATAAAAATTGCAACAAAAATTTCTATTAAAAATTGATCTGTTTCAAATCCTGTAAAATATTAGCCACTTTGAAATTTTGATTTTTTTTCATGGCAAATGTATTTCATTTGTTGAAGAACTCTGTAAACCAGTAACCTATTTTTTTTAAAAAAAGAGGTTTTTGCTGTAGTTGCAATTATGTTCCCTGTAATTACAGCATTAAGACCTGATCCAATGCCCAGTGACTTCAACGGGCTTTGAATTGGGACTTTTGACTCACTCTCAGAGGAAAAGTCCAAAAAAGTTCAAGACTCAGCTAGATAAATCACTTGTTTCTCATATTCAGCTGCTGCGTGTAGAAATGGATGAATTATCTTGATTCTGTGCTTTGTGTGTGTATAAACAAAAAAGACATTCATTCAGTTATACTAGGTATTGTATAATTTGGCAACATTTTGCAAAATCCTGTTAATTGTGGATCAAACACTGCTTGCTATACTCATGCACAAAGTCTTACTGAGTAACTCAAGCGGGGTTTGGTACAGAACTATGCTGCACCATTCGCTGATCCAAACTGCCTTTTACTATGTTAAAAATCCTCCAAATCTGTGCTAGCAAAAATTGCCATTCCACCTCTTCCATTCATAGATTTTTCACAAAATACTCTTGAAGAGAAATCTGCAAGTGTTCCTTAAATGGAGCTTCTCTTTTGAACTCATCTGTTAGCATATAGCGCATCTGAGGGGAAAATCTATGAATGGTGAGAATGACAGACCAGATTTTCAAAGCTATTTAGCCACCCAAAGATGCAAATAGGCACCTGGGATGAATTTTAAAGGTGCCTAAGCATGTTAGTTGCCTGACACCCATTCATTTCAATGGGATTTAGGTGCCTAAGCTGATTAGGTGCTTTTGAAAATCTCACTAAGTGCCTGTCTTTGTATTTAGGCACCTAAATAGCTTTGAAAATCTGGCCCTATGTGTATTCTATAAAGACAAGTTTGTCAAAATGGGTGACTCTATGGTGTTAAAGTGGTATCATTTCAACATTTGGTTGAAAATATAAAAATATAATCTGATTTTATTTTTCTTTTGCCTGTGACTGTTGACATGATACCCTCATTACTTGTTGGGTAGCCTTAAACCTTGGGTTGGTTTCCTAAACTTCTGCAGTAAGCAAGCAATTTGCCACATCCCGTGCTATGAGACACAGTCACATGTTGCATAAACCTGTTAATCTATTGAAGTGCACCCACCTGTTTCATTTTTAATGCCAAGCTCACTATAATTAACAGGCAGGCTTGATATACAGGATACGTCACAGGTCCATATAAGCGTCCTTCATTGGAGTTACAATAGACCACGTAGCACAGCCCAGGGCACTCACAAGACTAAAATAGGTTATTTCTTCTGTTGTAAGCTGCAAACAATAGATAAGATGTTGTAAGCATCTTAACGAGAGTCTTGAACAAAGTACCTACTTTATATTTAATAAAGCATTTGTTGTATGTTGACTATCCATGGACTGTAAAAGCAGCACCTACTGAAGTTTAATTAGCATAAAAGGTTGGTGTAATTAACTGCAGATTACATATTCAAATCAATACATTTGCTAGTGGGATGCTGCAAACTCACTGAGTATTTAGGCATGTAGTCATTAGTTAGTGAGATACAGTAGCTGTATCAAATTAGTTAGACATCAATTAACTTGTGAAATGTCTGTTTATATTTTAGGTGATCTCAAATAAGTGACATATAAGCAATAGGTACAGAACCTTTTGTTTAGTGGGTGTGATAAGTGCTGATTCAGGGCTTGATTCTTAATTTACCCTGAGGCCCCTCTACACAGTTAAATTACATTTAACTTTAAGGCAGTGTGATCTAAACGATCCTTAGTGTAAATGAGCTAGGCTTTCAGTCCTGTAAAACTTAGGGCCCTATCTTGAAGTGAATGGGACTAATCACTTACGTGCTGCAAATTGCACAATCATCCCTTGATCTATTGGGATTGGCTAACGTAATAATGAATAAACTGATGAGCAGTACATGTTATTTCCACAGATCAAGCCAGGAACTATGTTCAAAGTGTGATTTCAAAAGTTAAATAATAATTAATAATACCTAGCTCTTATATAGTGCTTTTCATCAGTAGATCTCAAAGTGCTTCACAATCTGTAATGTATTTATCCTTGCATCACTCCTGTGAGGTAGGGAAGTGCTATTATCCCCATACAGACAGGGAACTGAGTAGCAGAAAGGCTAAGTAATTTTTCATAGATTCCAAGGCCAGAAGGGATTATTGTGATCATCTAGTCTGACCTCCTATATAACACCCTCACTGTCAAAAATGTACACGTTATTTCCAGTCTGAATTTGTCTAGCATCAGCTGCCAGCCATTGAATCATCTCATACCTTTCTTTGCTATATTGAAGAGCCTATTATTAAATATTTGTGCCCCATATAGATGCTGATAGATTGTGATCAAGTTACCCCTAACCCTTCTCTTTATTAAGCTAAATTGATTGAGCTCCTTGAATCTATCACTATAAAGCAGGTTTTCTAATCCTTTAATCATTCTCATGGCTCTTCTCTGAACCCTCTCCAATTTATCAACATCCTTCTTAAATTGTGGACACCAAAACTAGAGCCAGTATTGCAGCAGCAGTCACATGAGTGCCAAATACAGAAAGAATATGACCTTTCTACTCCTACTAAAGATTCCCCTGTCTATGCATGCCAGGATCACATTAACTCTTTGGCCACAGTGCCACACTGAGGGTTCATGTTCAGCTGATTATCCATCATGATCCCCAAATTTTTTCCAGAGTCACTGCTTGCCAGGATAGAGTCCTCCGTTCTGTAAGTATGGTCTACATTCCTAGATGTATACATTTAGCGTAGTAAACCAATGAGCAGCCCTAAGGCATTTGCATCATCAAGCATAGCTGTAAATATTATTATGCACCAATACAATGGAACAGCAGATTGCCAACACTGAGCCATTACATCTTCCTGAAGAGCAAATATTTGTTGAAAATATCCTGATGTTTTTAAATTCTACAGTTGCAATCAGTGTTGTCTCAGCCCTGTTCTTTATGTCTTTAGCTGCATATCTCACATTGGCTATAATTTTCAGATTGTTAAGGATAAAGATTTAACAAGTTGAATGGAATGGTATTACTCAAATGCATGAGTAATACCATTTCATTGTTCATCTGTGAAATGGAGACAATTAATTACAGGAGGAAGAAGTGAAATATTATGCATTCATGACTAGAGGAACATGGCAGTTCTGGGAATAAATCTAATTCAGACAGTTGGGTTTTTTAAAAATACTAGCATCTTCCTTTTCCAACCACTAGTGTAAGTGGGAAAACATCATGCCCAATAATAATAAAGGCACAAGGATTTGGAAAGCTGCAGCAATTATTGTTTTTCTTCTGTTCATCGGTAGATATATTTTGGGGTGACTTTTGATTTAGAGGTTGAAATGCACCATGTGATTCAGTATTTGTTTCTCACTGTGTAGAAGTTGGAAAAATGCTGTCTTTACATATGGTTTTGTATAGCAGGAGTTTAGTTCAGTAATGGCTATGACAAAGGAAGGATGGTTCAGTGGTTAGGGCATTAGCCTAAGATTTGGGAGACGTGGGTTCAAATTCTGCTCTACCAGACTTCTGTGACTCTGGGCAAGTTACTTAGTCACTGTCCCCCATTACCCATCTTCAAAAGGATGTGGGGTCAGTGTTGCAGTGAAAGACAATGCAGAGGATGATGCAGTCACACTGAGGTTCCCTACTACCCAGTGAAATCACCTAAAACTGGGCTATGGAACCTCAGAACACAGCATCACAGCTAGAGGCAGCAGCGGTAGAGAGCCACAGCGAGCAGAAAGTGGTGGTAGAAACAGCAGTAAGAAAAGAGAGGCATTGCTCAACCTCCTCTCACCCCTCCAGGGATGGGAGGCAAACCTAATTGAACATGCCCTTAAATTCTGGGACTTTGCTGACTTTGGACAACCAACTGTAAATGGGGTGCAGCGGAGGGAAAGGGGAGTGATGTATTTAAGGGACATTCATCTGTCAGACTTTCAAACCACAAGGTGTGAAACTGAGGCAAAGGACTACTGCCTAAGGTTCTGTGGGACAGGTGTTTACTTAGGGTTTGCATACTTAGAAATCCTTGTTATGGTGTTTTCCCAACTTAATGCTGAGTTCCCTTTTCCTTTTAATAGTTTTTTTGTTATATGCACTCAGTGCTTGCATGTGGGGAAGTATTGCTTCTTAGAGGCACCCGGCATGCTGGTTGGTTTTCCCAGATTTCTGGGTGGAGGCTCAAACTGGTTCTTTTTTTTTTTTTCTTAATGCTAAGAGGAGCCCTTAGGTATTGAACCCGGTTCTTGTTGTTGTCAGAACCACCTGGGAGAAGGGTTACATGTACTTGCTACTAGGAAAATTTCCATGCAACAGAACAAGAGGATATACTAAAAACTAGTGCACACGCTTAGCCACGCAGCAGAGTTTCAGACAATTTCCTATTAATACTGTGGTATAATGCAATAAGATACTTCAGGAAGACCTTTATAATGCAGATGACACTGATTTACTGCTATGTTCTATGAAGCAATGGGAAGTCTTTCATTGTTAAAAGTTGATTGACAGTTCCGAGCAGGAATAACAAGAATCTAGACCGCTCATGCTTCTAGCTGATTGAGTATCCTGAAAGCTGAAAATCAAGGTGAGCCCGGAGTAAATAATCCAAGCCCAGGTTTCCATTATAAAAACTCTAATTCTTCTACCAAGTCATCAGGTTTTTTTTTTCTTTTGACAAGTGGCAGTTATTTGTCAAGTGGTTAAGAATGTCACGGGGTACAGTACATATCTGAAATGAGGTTGTCCTTGAATGATTGATAAAGAGAGGCTTTAAAAGTACAGGTTTCCTCTGTTTTGTTTCTGGGACTATTCAGTAACAAGAAGCAACCCATGTGTTTTGTCCATAGCTAGATAGGGCCAAATAAGATTACACAGAAAGTTCTTTCCTTATAGGAAATACCTGCTGGGCATGAGAAATACAGCCAAAGTTCCATATGCATTGTGTGTATTTTTTTTTTAATTTCATATGCGGAAAAAATGTAGGGAGGGAATAACAACACCGCAAACACCACTGGATAGAGACAGACTTAGTGCAAGGAAAAGCAATGCAAGCTGCCCCCACGTCCCCGCCTGAATGCTGACCTGCAATACCCCTTTTCATTCGAGTTCTAGCTCCCTTTGAGCACAGACTGCCAATCGCAGCTGACAAAGCCTGAGTTTGTAGCAGTTGTGTGATGTACACACGTACGGAGAAGGACAAGACCACCAAACTAATCTTAACTTGTGACCTAATCAAGGATCTGAACCCATGTCTCCTGAGATGAAAGGCTGTTGCACTTATTTTTCATCTAAAAAGCCATTTGGAGTGCATATAGACCGTTCCCCTGGAGAGAAAGTGTCAGACTGATGTACTGCAGCACAAAATGGGAGTGTAAATGTATGTGATGTTCATGAACTAGTGAATGGGGCTAGTTTACTATTAAATGAATTACTAGCAAAACAAATGGGTCAGCTCCAACCCCCGACTCTCTTATTTAAAGATGATGTTAGCAGAGCTGTAAGAGGTGTTGATTCTGGCATGTTTCTGACGATACTGTCATTTCAAAGAAAGTTTAAGTATGAAAATTTGTTCTCATTTTTATTTTTAATTTATAGGGACAGAAAAAGTAGCTTAAGAGGAATTACAGAAATGGAAATGGCTTATTGCTATCTTGTGATAATGGTAAAAATTCATTTGTTCAAGAGCTCCTTGGTTAATATACCGGTAGGTATGCTTGAAATTAACTAACTTTCATATTGAATAATCAGGAAGACTTATTGAGCCTGCTCTATTTCACAAGAATGCAAATAAGCAGTCAGTTTTATTGCATGAGCATTACTGAGTCAAGGCAGATTGCATGGTGAGGACTTTGCCACTGATGCTAGTTCAGAAATATAGGCTGGAATTTTTCAAAGGACCCCAAGGGAGTTAGGCACCCAAATATTACTTCATTTCATTGGGGGCCTATAATCCTTAAGATCCTTTGAAATTCCATGCCACTGAGGCTAGATCAGCAGTCTGTGATTCTTTTTCTCTGTAAAGGCTCGAGGTTCAAGGCCAAGTTTCTGTTTTCAGCAGCAGATGGGCTTACCAATTTATTCAATTTCTGGGGAGCGAGGCCCTTGCAATGCTCTTAAAAGGCATCTTCTGGTTCATTTGGGATCAGGGCTGACAGGATCTGAAAGGAGCAGTGTGCTGCTAGGGCTGGTTCTACCCTACAGGCAGATCAGGCAGTCTCTGAGGCCAGGAAAATATTTAGCAAATGTTAGTGTGTGGAGGGTGTACATATTCATTTGCTTAGGGCAGCAAATATCTCAGAGTCCAGCGAGGTTTGCCCAAGTGGATTGCCCAACAAGAGGCCATTAAGGGGGGAAATTGATGAGAAATGAACAGGGAGAATCCCAAAAGAATCCCTTCTCATTCCCAGTAAAATCCATGAAGAGCTGGTGCTCATCTTATAAAAACTAGTCTGGTAAATTCATGATCTTAAAAATCTGTTCTTTGTATTACAGTAGCAGCTAGAGAAGCCCCAACCAAGACTGGGGCCCCATTTTGCTAGGCACTGTACAAACACAGAAGTCTTCCCAGCTACATCAGGATCTACAGTCACGGGTAGATTTAGTTACTTTCAGTGATAAGCAAACCTCAAATGAAGGTACATTTTGGAAGACTCCCAGAGCTGAGGGGAGTAGAGAGGAGATTCTGTAAGTGTGCCAATCACAGACCACCCATTGTATTTGGACTGTTGAAAAATGTAGAGATAGTGGAAGGATTCAGATAAGGAAGAGTAATGAAACTCATATAGAAGAATGTTCAAAGCCTCCTGGCAAATGTCAGATGTGGCAACCTAAAGAGAGTTTTGGAATGTGTGTTTGCTGCAGATGCAGTTAATAGTAAAATCACTGATTCATTTTTTGATCGAAAAATTGCTTCAAAAAGCCTCCTTTGGTTTGGAAACCATATTTAATCTGCATTTTCTACACAGTCAGTAGAAAATAGTGTGATCCATATAGAAAAAAAAATGTGCAATGGTGATTTCCATTTGTGCATTAAGTTTTGTTCACATTTTACAGAAGTGCCAGATTACATGTTACATTTACATTACTATCAAAAGAATATGCTTTGATTAAAGTTCGTAAAATGAAAAAAAAGAGAGAGATTAAGGAAGATTTGGCACTTGCTGTAAAGAAAGTATTGCCAAAAATTTTTAATGAGGATAACTGGAGGGAAAAAAAAAGAAAAATTGGAAGAACCAACAACAAATGGGGGTAGCAGAATCAGAAGAAAAGTTACACCCTGAATAGAAACACTGATATGATTACTGTCTTATATGGAAAATACCAGCCTCTTTGGTGAAGCTATGATGCCAACTGTACATTGTAATTTTAAGTTGGATATCCTGTGTCATATTACATTTGACTAAGCAAAGTTCCTTGGGTAATTTGGTCTGAGGGATTTATACAACAAACCAGTTACATGAATCTTCCAATATTTACAGGATGTTTCCTCAGCAGAGCATTGCAGTATATTTCTCTGTGGATTGTTATATAATGACATTTGGGAAATGGGTCATTTTGACTTATATTGAAAATGCTGGATCAAGTCCTGAGGTTTAATGCCAGTCTTAACTGGGATTTAGTCCATCACCCGTCTGTATGTAAATGAAGAGATCACTAGCTTTACCTCTCATGAAGAACCCAACTTTTTTGTATGGGAAAGAAATATATATTATAGCTATAGAGTATAATATAATGTGGAAATTTATGCAGATATTGTATGTGTAAATTTAAATTAATATATAATGTACATAGGGAATATGTGATGGTGTGGTATAAAGATTGCAGGTAGTTGGGTTGTATTATTTGTGATTGACTTTTGGATTGAATAGTAGACGTGATTCCAGATAAAAGCAGCTAAAAACTTTATACCCCACTATTGACTAAAAGATATAGTCAACTAATTGACTATGACATGATATTAAGAATGTTCAAGAAACCATTAACCAAGTTCAGCCAAATTTCTTGCCTAAAGACAAAGCAATACAGTACAGGAAAGAAAGAATTAATGCATCATCAATCCTTCTCAGAAGCAAAGTCTTGCAGCATATTCAGTTCACCTTACACAGAAGATGCCCCCTTAAACTGTCTTAAATGACCCCCTAAACTGGCTGTTCACAAATTACAGAGCACAGTTCATGTCACTTAAGGTTGAAGTTTAACTAGCCAACTTGTGGCAGCTTTGTCTTGGGTGCCACCCTGTACTTTTTCATCTTTCATTTGAATAGTAAATTCAAAATGTTAAGGGGCATGAAGATGGTCCCTCATACAAAGCATTCAGACATCTCACATAATTTCCTTGTGCCACATTGCATCTTTATTTCATAATACCTGACCATCTAGCTTTTGACAGTGTTTGTTTGCTTAAGCCAAGTGCTGAGTTATACTTGTCCCAAGGCATCGTGGGATATATGACTTAGCATAAGTGAGCAAGAATAAGCATAGTACAATTTAACATGATTATCCAACACACACATACATACACTACCATGTCCATAATCCCTATTAATGTGGAGTGTTTATGAATATAACCTATCTACATTGGCTAACAGTGCTATCTATTCTTCACATGCTATATGTGTTCCAGGAGGGAGTTAAAAAAAACAACAACCCTATTTTAACAATGTGTTATAGAGTTTCAATAACATTTATTGGGACTATTTGTTGTCTCACTTCGTAGGTGTTTTAGTTTACTATGAATCCCAACTGCGAAGGCCTCAGTGGGAGAGAAATTAAAAAATAATGAATGTATGACACCTGCAAGAATGATCTAACATAGCTTTTCTATATATAAAAATATCATGGCTTTAAAGCCCAATACCTTTTATGGCTATTGGTGAGTGCTGTGTCTGTCACTGGGATTCTGGGGATCTTCCTTCACAAAGGCTCCTCTCTTTAGCCCTGTGGGGCCCTGGGATATCAGCCGTAAAGGCCATGACAGTGTTATGGATGAAAAAAATTGTTGTCCGCCTGGGACTGAATCTTCTCCATTCTAGGCCTTGGGCAGGTGTGATTTGGAGCGGAACATTCCATCGTGCAGGGGCGGAGAAAGGAACACTTCTCTGGCAGGCTGAGATTTTAAAATAAAATAGTGCTTTTCATTCATAGATCTCAAAGTGCTGTACAAAGGAGGCCAGTCTCCGTATTCCCATTTTACAGATTGGGACACTGAGGCACAGAGGTCAAGTGATTTGCCCAATGTCACCCAGCAGGTCAGTGGCAGAGCTAGGAATAGAAAGCAAGTCTCCTGAGTCCCCATCCAGTGTTTTGTCTGCAGGGCCACACTACCAAAATGGTGTCTGTTTGATGAGGCCTCAGGTTTGGAAGTCTTAAAGAGATCTTGCATTTAATATTTAATATTCCTATTTATATCCACAGTCAGATATTTATCAATGTTTTAATAATAACTCTTCTCACTCTGCTTTTTTCATCTGATAATGGTAGTGAGTTATGTGATGAATAGCCCAGTCCCATGGCAAGTCGATGGCAGGATCAGGGACAGCACCCAAGATTCCTGAATTCTTTTTCCTCCCTCCGTCCCCCTCCCCACTTCTCTAATCACAGAGTGTACATTAGCACATGATGGATGAAATTCTGCTCTGCTTTCATCAGAGGGGCTGCAAAAGGTGAAAGTGAGGAGAGCTTTTGGTCCTGCTTGTCTGCTTCAAAGGCACTTAAATCTTAATATCCTCACAACTGTTTTACCTTCCATTTTTGCTGCACCTCATTTGCTTTATTTAAAATTATTGCCCTTCTTTAAATAACTTGGGTTCATAATAACAGTTATTTTCCAACTTGCCTCCAGACTCTTTAATATTATTACTCAAACATAGCACCCCCAAGGCAACAGTGCATGGCCCTGACCTGGTATGCCTTCCACACATTGCATCCCCAGCTTGCAAACTGTCCTACGTCATCAGAACACCTATATTAAGGAGCTGGCAGTACCTCTCCGCAGGGATAGACATCAGCATGGGCCTGGAACATGGAATTTGAACCCCTCTGTGCACATAGGAGTGGATCTGATCCAAAGTTTGACTAAATTCCATGTCACACTTAATAACAAAACGTTGGCTTCATCAGAGTTAAAAAATAAATGTTACACAATTAGGAGGAAAGGAAGCTTGTGTAAATGGAGGTGAGAAGGTAGGGGTCCTGAGGAAGAGAATGTGTTTGCATAATTCTTTATTACGTGACTATGACTAGTAATTATATTTGATGGTAAATTGGATTTATGGCATGTCTGTAACTTGCTGTGCCCAAAACAACATAGGTACCTTTTAATTTTGACTGAATCATTAAGGTTTTTCTCTCTCCCTCCCTGCCCCTTTTTTGCAGAGATGGTATACAAGTGGGTGCCTCGATATATTTCTCACATTGTCTGATTTCCTTTGTTACAATTACAGGATTGTCATTTTCTTTAAAGGATCAAAACAAATATATTTCTAAAGTCTAGGGCGAAAGTATGCAATTGTCTTAATGGACTGGGGAGAATTAGAGCATTTCACATTTTCTTCAGATATTTAGGCATATGGTATAAAGTTTGCCTTTAAATTTGGATCAATAATTACTAGTAACACCTTCAGGTATTAAAACTGAACTTTAAATATCTCAGATATGTTTAGTTTTTTTGTTGTTTATTTTTTGCCTTTCCCACAGTGAAAAAAGACCAGTGGGTTTCATTGCAATGTTAACAGTATAAACATTACAAGTTGAATTTTTTTCTTTATTTATTGGAATTAAAACTACTACTAAAAATATTTCTTTTAGTCACAAATTTCATAAAAGTTTGTTTTTACATAACCTTCATTCTGGACTAGATCTGATCTGATAGTGTCCCTTTAACTGAGATAGAAAATGCCAAAATCAGTAGGTTCCTGTTTCAAGCAGAATCTTTTGAACCAGTTCAAATTGGCTGAGAGAAAGATCATAGCAGAGAGCTCAATGAAAATGTGAGCAGTTTCTCTCTTACAGCCAGCTTCAACAGTCAAATGAACTTGGCAAAAGAGCAAGCTCGGCCAGGTGCAAACCTATTGAACTAAGAGATGAGTTTAACCAGCTTTCTCCTGTGGGCATATCTCCAGCCGTGTTTGGCATGGCCTGAACCTCTGATGAAAAGCTCCCTGTAGCTCTGAAAAGCATCACCACTTCCACTGATGATACTATTTGGTATCTAAGCTAGTTTGGCTTGCCTTCAGCAAAGCTGTGGAGATAACATGTGCAACACAGTATGTTGCTCAGGTTTTGGTGACACTCCATTGAGGACTAACCTGCGACCACCAATCTCACTTCAGTTAATACATTAAAACTGAACTGATTCCTTCTAGTCTTGTATGCCGTGTAGTTGTAGCTGTGTTGTTCCCAGGATACTAGAGAGACAGGGTGGATGAAGCTGGTCCAATAAAAGATACTGCCTCATCCACCTTGTCTCCTTCAAGTCTTAGGACTCGTGTACACTACTGCAGTAAATCGATCTAACTTACGCAACTTCAGTTACATGAGTAACGTAACTGATGTTGATATAGTTAGATCCACTTACTGCGGTGGCTACACTGTGCTGTATCAATGAGAGAGTGTCTCCCGTCGACTTCCCTTACGCTTCTCAGGGACGTGGAGTACACAAATCGATGGGAGAGTGCTCTCCTGTAGGAATGTGTTGTTCCCGAATCGTCTG
>NW_020664498.1:2135503-2162348 GCF_002925995.2 Terrapene triunguis | reverse complement strand
GGCTTTTTGCTTGAGGCTTTTGAAGCTCTCTGGCTACCAGAAACCTGGTGTTCTATTTCCTTTCCTGTGTCGTTGCCACAGCTGGTGACCCCGACGTGATACCCCTCTACTCACCGGCTGGATACGCCGAGCGCGCCCGCGGCTGTTTGCCGCCCCTTATTCGTGAGTATGGGGGGGAGACTTTCCAGTGCCCAGAAGGAGCACGCAAGAGAGTTACAAGAGATTATACGACAGCGATCATGTGTCGCTGTCCCGGTCGCTCATATTGAGGACCTTCTAAGGGAAATAGATCGCCAGTGCCCCTGGTATCCAGACTGCGGGTCATTACAGCTTTCTGATTGGATACGGATTGGGATCACCTTGTATAGTGAACCCCGTGCCCCAGTTCAGCGCCTGCTGCTCTGGCAGCGTTGTAAAAAGGCACTGGAGGGGGTCGGCCCCGACAGCCCCAAGCCGGTCCCCCTTTTGCCCCCAGGTGATGGGCCACCCCCCTCCAACCCGCAGCTGACCCTTCCTGCGCCGCCGCCCGTGGCGGCGCCCCGCTGCCTACCGGTCGGGCGGGGGGCGCTGTCGCCGCGGCGGTGCGGCGAGCGCGCAAGGCCGGTCTCTTGACCGACGAGGAATCCAAGTGTGGGTTCGAGGCGTTTCCCGTCTCTTGGCGGGATAATGGAAATGGGGGGCAGATAGTGGACTGGGAGGCTCTCCCCTACTCGGTTCTGCGCGAGCTCCGCAAGGCGGTTCGTGAGACCGGGGTGCGGTCCACTTTCACCCTGGGGATCATGGAAGGTGTGTCAAACAGTTACTTCTTGCTCCCCCAAGATTGGAAAGACATGTGTCGCATGGTGCTGTCTCCCGCGTAATACGTTGTGTGGGATAGCGAGTACCAGCGAGAGGCGCTTGCAGCAGCAGCACAAGGTGGGGGGGCCTATCTCGCTGAGCAGTTGTATGGCACGGGGCAGTTTTCAAGCATCCCCCAGCAGGCGGAGGGCACGCCCCGGGCAGCTTATCCCTGGTGGTCTAGTGGTTAGGATTCGGCGCTCTCACCGCCGCGGCCCAGGCATTTTTGGCGGGAGTGCCGGGCCCCTGGAGGGTGGGGCCGTGATTTATTAATACAGTTCACTGCCACCATCCATATCGATGATTAGGCGTACGGCCCTCCCCCTCCGTTGGCTCACTGACGAGCCCGTATGGGTTGCGCAGTGGCCGCTTCCTCTGGAAAAGCTGGAGGCCCTCCAGCATTTGGTTAATGACCAGCTGCAGGCAGGACATTTGGAGTAGTCCACTAGCCCCTTTAATACCCCCGTGTTTGTGATAAAAAGAAATCTGGCAAGTGGCGCCTCCTGCAGGACCTTCGCGCCATTAACAAAATTATACAGCCTATAAGTACCCTGCAGTGTGGTACCCCTAATCCCAACCTTATCCCCTGTGATTACCAGTTATTTGTAATAGATTTAAAGGATTGTTTTTTTACCATCCCCCTGCACCCTGAGGACCGGGTGCGTTTTGCCTTCACCGTTCCGGTTTTGAATCACTCCCAGCCCACTCCACGCTATCAGTGGAATGTGCTCCCTCAAGGCATGTTGAATAGCCCCACCTTGTGTCAGCATTTTGTTGCGCAGGCCTTACGGCCCTTCCGCGCAGCACACCCAGATGCCTTAATTTACCACTACATGGATGACATCCTGGTGGCTCACCCCGTCCTCCCTGATGACTGGCTGGATGAACTGCGCCACCAGCTTGCGGCGTGTGGCCTGGTTGTGGCACCGGACAAGATCCAGCGTCAGCCACCCTTTTTGTATCTTGGTCACCGCATGCTCCAGTCATATGCCCGCCCAGTTTGTCCCGAGTTGGTATTGCCCAACCCTCTTACGTTTGTGCAGCTCCAACAGTTATTAGGGTCCCTCAATTGGATTCGTCCTTTTTGCCTTCTGACCACCTCCATGCTGTCCCCTCTTTTTTCTGGCCTTCGGCAGGGCCGTCTCCCCGGAGATATCATTCCCGTTTCCCAGGAACAGCGCCAAGCGGTCACCCTCATTAACCGGACCCTGGCCCAAGTGTGGGTCGACCGCCGAGAAAGGGAACAGCCCCTTTTTGCCATTTTGCTTCCCACACTTTCACAACCGACAGCTGTCCTCGCCCAGGAGGGGGCGGCAGCGCGTCTTCGTTTAATTGAGTGGATTTATTTGACCCACTCCCCTCCGCATACTATTCAGACACTCCCTCAACAGGCCGCCGAGCTGATTTTTAAAGTGCGAGAACGGTCCCGTACCCTCTTGGGTTGGGACCCCGTTGCCATTATTGTCCCCATCCCGGCTAAAGACTGGGAACGCGCTGTCTCTTGCAGTGCCACCCTCCAATTGTCTCTTGCTGACTATGTCGGGGAAGTTAAATATCACATTCCCCCTGACCCCCGCCTTTCGCTCCTACAACAACGTTATCTTCACCTCCGGCCGTCTTTGTCAACCGTCCCCATTAAGGATGCACTTACCCTTTTTACGGACGGTGGCGCAACACGAGGTGCGGTCAGCTGGCAGGCGCAAGGCACTTGGCAAGTCCGCTTTACCCTGCCTCGGTGTTCCCCACAGCGCGCAGAGCTGGCTGCTGTCATCCTGGCCTGACGATGCTTCCAGGATGACCCTTTTAATTTGATTACTGACAGTCTTTATGTTACTAATGTTCTTAAGTCTCTTTCAGGTTCCTATGTGTCGCCCTCCTGTGATGACAATTTGTTGGCCCTTTTTCTTACCCTGCAACAGCTCCTTTCCTCCCGCTCTAGCCCACTGTTTGTGGCACACATTCGCAGTCACACCACACTACCGGGCCTATTAACAGAAGGTAACGCGGTGGCCGACCAGGCGGTCAAATCGGTGGCCTCCATTTTTTCCTCCCCAATCGAAAGCCACGCCTTTTTTCATCAGTCCGCCAAGGCCCTTGCCAAGCAGTTCGCTCTCCCATTGCATCAGGCGCAGGCCATTGTTCGCCAGCGTGACCTTTGCGCTTCTCTCTCCAATAGCCCGGAGGTAGGGGTTAATCCTCGTGGAACCTCGGCCAACCAGCTCTGGCAAATGGATGTTACACATTTCCCTCCCTTTGCCCCCTGGCAGTATCTTCACGTGTGTGTAGATACCTTTTCCCATTATGTGTGGGTCACCCCCCAGAAGGGTGAGGCCTCTCGTCATGTTATTAATCACATGATTCGCGCTATGGCAATCATGGGTCACCCGTCCCATCTTAAGACCGACAACGGCCCCGCCTACTGTAGCTCGGCCTTTGCCTCCTTCTGTACCACGTGGGACATTGTCCACACGTTTGGTATCCCGTATAATCCCACAGGCCAGGCCATTGTGGAACGGGCCAACCGTGCGCTCAAACAGGCCCTGGTCCACCAAAAACAGAAAGGGGGGATTCCAGTAGGCCTTCCTCCCCGCCAGGAATGGCTGGCTGCAGTGCTCTTTACCCTGAATCATTTGAATTTGACTGACAACTACTCTGCAGCAGAACGTCATTTTCGCAGCCACCAGGTCTTGCCTCGCCCCCTTGTTAAATATCGCAAGGCCCCGGATCCTCAGTGGCATGGCCCAGTACCCCTTATAACGTGGGGACGGGGGCATGCTGCCGTTTCTCTTCCTACAGGTCCGTTGTGGGTCCCGGCGCGTAACGTCCGCCCGTGGCACGGCGATGGCCTGGCACCAGGGACTGTCGAACCCCATTCCACAGTTCAACCTACATCTGCAGGATCCCGAGCGTCCTCGCCAGCGCCCCCCGCGGGGGCCCCCGCAGCGCATAACCTGGGGACAGGTTAAAGCCCTTTCATTTCAGGCCGAGCAGCTGCGAGTGCAGCAGCAGCTGGAACCTACCGCAGAAAATTACCTTGTGACATTGTTAGCTTGCCTTAATGCTAATTCACTCCTTATTTTGTGTGTATTGGGAAGTTTTTTGCTGGCCCCTGGCTGCCAAGGCGAACCTCAGATGGAGCAGCGGCTGCAGTTTAACACCTGGGTCCACCTGGCAGGAGTATTAAATCAATCTGATTTCTGCCTGGCCGTTGCCCCGGAAATGCAAGGTCTGTTAAGTACTTGCCTTGTTCCTGTCTGCAAACCACCCAGCAACATTTGGGGTGTGAGACAGTGAAAGAAATGTGCTGTTTTAAGCTTACTGATAATAGTAATTGCATGTAATAGCAGATTGATATGCTGAAATGTTATGCTTAAGCCATCCGCCAGGACGTTTTTCCTCCTTGGTGGAATTATATTTAGTTATAGCCACCCTTAGAGTGGATAAAAACCCTTTTATAGTATGGGGTCTTAGTCTTGATTTTTGGTGCTTTACTTTGCTGCTTTGTTTAATGTTTACCCAATCTAGTGGCATTGTGTATGCTACCCTGCGAAGGTGCTTTGTCTAAACACCGCATATAAAATAAAATAGGGGGGGATGTAGGAATGTGTTGTTCCCGAATCGTCTGCCCACGAGAACGGCAAACTGTTCCCTTGGCAACGAGGCAGGAGTGACCTTGTCCCAGTGTCTGTATTTGGGAAACTTATTGGCAACCTGATATCACCCTTGCAGCTGGTGTTCACGTGCACAAGAGATGGGTTTGCTATTTTATGTAATTGTACACGGCATGTTTTCTTCATGCATAAGAATGTAACCACTAAGAAGAGTTGTAAACAAAGTAAGGAGAAGAATAAAAACCCCAGGAAAAGTTTTCCTGGGAGGCTTTTTGCTTGAGACTTTTGAAGCTCTCTAGCTACCAGAAACCTGGTGTTCTATTTCCTTTCCTGTGTCGTCGCCACACTCTCCCATCGCTTTAACGTTTCTTCACCAGACCCACTAAATCGACACTTGCTGCATTGATTGCAGCAGTGCCGATCTATCAGTAAGTATAGACATGCCCTTAGTGGCCAAAAAAGCCAGAGTTTAATGCTAAGTAACTCAGCTTTTTAATTGTATGATCTGTGTGACTTAATGTGGGGTACAGCCATAACTTTTCAAAGATGTTCCCTAGAGGAGCCTTATTCCACCAAAGTGCAGATATCACATGGTATACACCCAGAATAGCACGAGGAGCTTCTCCTTGGTCTTCCTTCTGCGGTTTTCCACAGTGCAGCTGGTACAAGAAATGTCCTCTTGGTCTCTTGTCAAGTTAGGCTCACAGGGTATGTCTACACAGCAACTAGACACCTGCGGCTGGCCGTGCCAGCTGTCTCGGGCTCTCAGGGCTCAGGCTGCAGGGCTGTTTCATTGCTGGATAGACAGCTCGGCTCAGGCTGGAGCCCAGGCTCTAGGACCCTGAGAGGTCGGAGGGTCCCAAAGCCTGGGCTCCAGCCTGAGCTCAGAAGTCTACACCAGTGTTTCTCAAACTGGGGCCGCCGCTTGTGTAGGGAAAGCCCCTGGCGGGCCAGGCCGGTTTATTTACCTGCCCCGTCCGCAGGTCTGGCTGATCACGGCTCCCACTGGCCGCGGTTCGCCATGGCACATTTTCTTCTGGCACTGCCATTCATTTTCTTTGAGTTTTTAGCAATCCTTAGACTTTTCCAACCTGCCAAGTAAAGGATTCTGCTGTGGATGTACATACTGTGTATATTATTAATATTGTTACAAGAGTGCAGTGAAAGAGAAGTCAGTGCTGTGGCACCACTACAGCCATCCAGCAGTAAGGGAGTCAACAAAAGCAGGCCTATGATGGCTGGTCTTTGTAGAAGATTTTGCTGCTGTGGGTTTTTACTGTGAAGTGATTGCTTGGCTGGTATTGTATGGAGAGGAACGGGAGGTCTGGATGTTGTAAAGCAGAGTGTGAAAGGTATTGGGTAAGTATGTGTCATGTCTTTTTCCTAAAGCTGGCTTCTATTAATGTCATATCCGGGTGGTCCTTCTTTTAGCTCAGAAGCCTGTGCTTTTGAAACTAGAAAGGTCCTGGATTCTGTCACTGTCACTTCCACATCTGTGCAGCTTAACTGGCAACTGTTTTTCTGCTCTTTATACCAACGGTATCGTTACAGACTGATGCCGGGCTGTTGGAACTCATTTTCCATGAACCTCAAGTGCTCAGGATGAGCTTTGTCTAAGGCTAGGTCTACACTACAACGGGGTTCCGACCTAAGATACGCAACTTCAGCTACGTGAATACCGTAGCTGAAGTTGCGTATTTTAGGTCGGCTTACGTGGTGGTGAGGACGGGGGAAAGCCGACCGCTGCCGCCGACTCCGCTGCCGCCTCTTGTCGAGGTGGATTTCCGGAGTCGACGGCAGAGCGATCAGGGATCGATTTTACTGCATCCTCACGAGACGCAGTAAGTCGATCCCCGATAAACCGATTGCTACCCGCCGGATCGGCGGGTAGTGAAGACGTAGCCTAACTCGGGGAGGAAGGTTTGTAACTCCCGCTTTTATTTTTTCTGACTCTGACTGAGATTTCAGGATCATATTTTCCTACTCTAATATCCAATAGGTTATTCTGTGCGGGGTTTAATATGGTACTGAAGATACTCTGTCCTTTACAACCTGGCCCGAAGAACCGTCAGCAGTGGCAGCTGCACTCTTTTGATGCCCACCACATTGCAGGAAAGAGAAGCTGTTTGAGGCAAGGGTGGTGGTTAAGTTCACCCCTGTTCCTAACTTAGCCATGGAGAGTGCCACTGACTTTGCACCAAGTATCAAATCCTTGTGGGATAATTTGTCTGGGCCTCTACTAGCTCAGCTTTCTGCAGTCAGGTATGTGGTTTTCCATGAGTCAAGAGAGCCAGGAAGGTAGCATTGCTGTGTTTGTGTCTTTTACAAGAACTGCATCCTTAGACTGGACTAAAACTGGACTTCGCTGAATGTGCCCATTTAGTGTGAGAGTCCCAGCATTGGGTTAAATTTGGATACAGACTGACCTCCTGATCCTCAGATTTCTTAGCAGGAGTAGGTGAAGCCATGCTTCTGTGTTGCTGAGCCATAACCATCTGTCTTGAGTGATCTCTCACCAAGGGAGCTCCAGGAGGTCCGCGGGCCCCACTGATCAGCTCCTCTCCCTCCCTCAACTCCTCCCTCTATCTCTTGGAGGCTATTGAAGCCAAACTGGGAGATTTTAGGCACTAAAAGTCTGTTGGTGCAGTGGGCTTAAGGCAGGCTCCCTGCCTACCCTGGCTCCGAGATGCTCACGGAAGCAGCTGGCACGTCTCTGCGACCCCTGGGGGGGGGGGGGGGGCATCCCCGCCCCCCGCGCCCCCCCCCCGCCGCCCCCCTTGGCCCGGAACCCCCGCCAATGGGGGGGGGCGGGGGGGGGCGCGGCCCCCCCCCCCCCCCCCCCCCCGCCTAGGAGCTGCTGCCAGAGGGATGTGCCGGTCGCTTTTGGGAGCCGCCCAAGGTAAGCGCCGCCCAGCTGGAGCCTGCGCCTCTCACCCCCTCCTGCACCCCAACGCCAGCCCAGAGCCCGCATAGCATGACCAGGTATCTGGTTTTCGACCGGAACACCCAGTTGAAAAGGAATCCTAGCGGCTCCGGTCAGCACTTCTGACTGGACCATTGACTGTCCAGGTGGTGGTGTTGCGCAGCAGGGCTGGCAGGCTCCCGGAAGCAGCATCATGTCCCCCCTCCAGCTCCTACGCGTAGGGGCAGCCAGGGGGATCTGCATGCTGTCCCCACCCCAAGCGCCGCCCTCGCAGCTCCCATTAGCTGGGAACCATGGCCACTGGAAGCTGCGAGGGTGGTGCCTGCGGATGGGGCAGCGCGCAGAGCCATCTGGCCATGCCTCCACGTAGGAGCTGGAGCGGGGACATGCCGCTGCTTCTGGGAGCTGCTTGAGGTAAGTGTCGCCCAGAGCCTGAGCTCCTGACCCTCCTCCCATGCCCCCACCCCCTGCTCCAGCCCTGATTCCTCCTCCCGCCCTCTGAACCCCTCAATCCTAGCGCGGAGCATCCTCATGCACCCCAACCCCCTCATCCTCAGCCCCATCCCAGAGCCCGCACCCCCAGCCAGAGCCCTCATACCCCTCTGCACCCCAACCTCCTGCACCAGCCTCAAGCCCCCTCCCACACTCTGAACCCCTCATCCCCAGCCCAGAGCCCCCTTCTGTACCCTGAACCCCTCATCCCCGGCCCGACCCCAGAGCCCACACCACCAGTCAGAGTCCTGTCACACACACCCCACATCCAACCTCCTGCCCCAGCCCAGAGCCCTCTCCCACACTCTGAACCCCTCATTTCTGGCCCCACCCAGAGCCCACCCCCAGATGGAGCCCTCATGCTTCCTCCCTCACACCCAACCCCCTGCCCCAGCCCGGAGCCCCCTCCTGCACCCCAAACCCCTCATCCCCAGCCTCACCCCAGAGCCTGCCCCCCCACACCAGTGAGGGTGAGGGAGAGCGAGTGATGGAGGGAGTGGGGGATGGAGTGAGTGGGGGTGGGAAGAGATGGGGTGGGGCCTTGGAGGAAGGGGTGGAGTGGGGGCGGGCCCTGGGGCTGAGTGGAAGGACTTGGGGATCCCCCCAAAAATTTAAATCTAATGGGGGTCCTCAGGTTGCTAAAGTTTGAGAACTGCTGGTTTAGGCTTTATTGCCATCACTGTGTTGATGACACCCAGCTTTCTGTCACCTTCAGATCAGACCCAACTGATCCAGTATCTATTTTCTGTCTGTATTTAGATCATGTTGCTCAGTGGGACATAACAGTACATAACAGTTCTCCAGTTGTGCTATGGGGAATAATATAACCACCACTGAACAGAACCAGAAACACACCTCTCTGTGTTTAGGATTTCTAGTTACCTCTGCAGGAGAAGCTCAAGTGCCCTTAATACTATCCAGCACCCCTAATTATTCAGTTTCCTGTGCTCCAAGGTTGTCTTGCCCCATACTTGAGAGTACTTACTGACTTGCGAGGAATTTTCAGGACTGACTTTCCCTGACTTTACTTGTTGAAGGCCACACATTTCAGCCACCACCCTTCCAGCCAAAGGAGAGCGGAGAGGAGATCCTACAAAAGTACAGCAAAAGCTGCTACGTTAAGTGACCTATGTTATATTCGGAGCAAAAGGAATTAAGGTTCCTGAGATGAGTCACCAACAGGACTGAGTTGAATAAGATCTTAATCATAATGCTCAAACTGGAGACAAAGTTTTCCATGGGCTATTGAGTGAAACACATTACTCCATTGAAACACCAAGTTAAAACATTGCAGATCTTCATTTGCTCCCCATACCTTTAGGTCATTATACTGCTTTAACTACTGTACCCCATGAATGTGCTTTTTTCAAGCTAACCCTTGCATACCCCATCTTCAGAAGCCTTACTGCATTCGCTACCCATCTAAGCACCTGGTGCTCTGTACACTGCCATGGCTAGCTAAAGACAACACTCAGCCACTCCACTGGATTGTCAAGAGCACAATCAATATGCCACCAGGCTGACTCATACTTTAGTACTTTAGTGATATTTTTGCCAGGATTGCACCACAGAGACAATATTTTTTAAGCCCAAAAATAGAGCCCATAAAAAGAGAAGTTGAAGAAAAACTAGTGTAAAAGGGAAAAACTGTGGGTAAAAGGGAAAGTCTGACAAAATAGAAAGTTGGCTCAGACTTGCCTCACAACTGGGTTGTTTAGATGAAGAAATTCCACTTCAGCTTCTCCTTGTCTTTTGAAGGAGAAGTTCACTTTTGTGACTTTACTTCAATTATTTTAAAGGTTTTAAGGAGTTTTTGACATCTTTATGTTCATATTTTAGTGAGTTCTCATCTGTGCAGATCTCAGCTTACATCAGGGGTCAGTTCCAAGGCTCAGTCATATTTCATGGGTTTTGCAGGCATTGCCATACTGGAAACTGGAAACTATTATATGTTATATGTTTTCATTCTTTCCCACCTGCCAAGATGTGTCCTTGATGGCTGCAGCCAAGAAAACCATTACAGATGAAGATTAGATTAAAATAAATTGATTTACAGGCTACAGGATGCCTTCTTTGGAGAGATTTTTCTATATCAAAAGATTTATATATATTTTTATATGTGTGTGTGTGTTCTGTACATACAGTGCAACAGGATGCAGTAAGAGATAAATCAAATGTGTTTGGAAGGGTGTAGGGATGTCTGGACTTGGGAGCGGGGATGGGATGCCTGCATATTTATGATAAGTGTGGCTATTTTATTGCTTGTGATGGGCCTGCTTTTCAAAGGGGCTTCAACCTGCTCTCCTTTTGGGTATTTACAACTGTGCACACGCCAACAACTGTACCTGCCTTTTTTGGAGATTAACATCTGAGCACACAGTTTGCAAAAGTCTAGCAGCAGCACATGTCAGTGGACGAATTTTCAATTATAAAACCAATTTTAGTGCATAAAATGCTGTTTGTAAGAGCAAAGACATGTATGTTCAAATGGAGGGGCATCTCCTGGAAATATATATTACTTTATACACTAGTTACTTGGTAAAGTACTCTGGAAACTTTCAGACAACTTTTAGGCCCCTGATCCTGCAGCTCGTTCTGCACAAACGGCACAGAGCCCTGATGACTCCAGCAGGAACTCAATGCAGATGCAGGGGCTAGCTTGCCCACGGGTAGCAGGCTTGATGGCTGAGATTACAGTCTCAAATCTGAGTTTCCTGGAAACCAAGCTCTGTGTGCCACTTCAGCCCCCTTTTAACTTGAGGGCTCGAGTGGCACATCAGCTTTTTCCTGGGTGAATTTCACCATGCTAGAATGAAGCACAGTGATGCTGATGGGCTATTAGAATGAGCATTTTGTCAATATTGGACAATTATGTATTGTACATAACTAATTCATGTTTTTTCATCCCACTCCACTGCCAAAGCAGTTAGAGCACTGAACAACAGAATAAAAACAAATGCACTATAATAAAAACATAACAAAATAGCTTCCTCTATAAACATATAGCAACAAATGAGGAAGGATTGGAAGGGAGGGGATTAAATATAGTGCTATCAGCAGTACAGGCAACAGCTCTTCATAATGGGAGAAGGGAAGGGAAAATCAGTGCCTGCTACAAGGAGTGCAGACCTTATCTTCAACTAGCTCCTGCCTCTAGTGCTGCTATCATAATCACAGTCTCAGCCACTGCCTTCTGCTCAGTCTTTTAAATTGTATGGACACTTTGTGTGTGGTTGGGGGAGGGGAGGGAGCTGTTCCTAGTTTTTCTCTGCACACTCCCATTGCCTGATTATTATTTTTTTAAGATTATCACCCATAACATTCTCTCATAACCTCTTGTAAGAGAGAGAAAACAGGAAAATGAGCTAATTTTCCTTCCATTTTCAGAACCATTATGGGAGAAGGAACAGGACTAATGGCAATTTTTATCAACATTTTTGGCAGTGTTTTTTTCTACTGTTTTCCCCCAGCAAGTTGCAAGGTTTCTCTTCTTCTCCCAGAGAGGCAAGGTGGTCCAATGGATAGGGCCTGTGCTAAGATTCAATTCCTGGTTCTGTCACTGGCCCTAATGGCTGACCTCAGGAAAGTCTCATTGTATCTTTGGGCCTTGGTTTCCCCATCTCTAAAATGGTGATAATGGTACACTTTTGTCAAGTGTTTTGAGGTCTGATGGGGGAAAGTGCTACACAAGAGCAATGTGCACTATTGTTGTAGCCATGTTGGTCCCAGGATTTTAGAGAGCCCTTTTAATAAAAAGCATTCACAGGCTATTTGGGCCATGTACAATAAAAATGTTTTCAACCTTTCACTGCGCTGTCAGTTCAGGAAGCCCATTTCCTGGCTAAGGGTGTCTAGAAACAGCGTGCACCAGACATCCAAAGTTCATTCTTACTCCACATACCATTAAATCCAATCCTCTAAATTAAGGGATGCAAATTTTCTAGACAAATCTTCAAGCTGACTTGCTTAACTCTTCCCCCCTTTCTGTTCAGATACAAGAACAAAAGTGGTTTGTGGTTAGAGGAATACTAACTGAGATGAAGCCGGCTTTGCTCATTCTTAAACAACCAACTGACCATCATCCACTGGCTCTTCTAATGTAAAGACAGTCATTGTAAACCTCGCAGAAATGTATTGGCTTTCATTTAACTACAGGGTGAAGTTTCCCCCCACACCCACTTCTTATAATCATGGGAATCCATTGCTTTTAGTATTAAGAATATTGTAAACTGCTATATCAGGGTGCTGGGCAGGTTACTAATGACCAAAGACTCCACAGGGTTTCTAGCAATTACCGTTTGCAAAGAGAGGTCCCTATAAGCGAGAAGTGAGCCTCCCTAAGGTTTGGAGGTGCTGTTTGGATTAGCATACTGAGCCTTCGGGACCATGACTGAATTACAGGAACCTCTCTGAGTCATGAAACTGGGCTGGGACAAGATCAGGCTCTATAATGATGCTCTCCTGTACTGCCAGAGACCCTTTTGGTTGAATAGTCCACAACATCTTTTTTCTTATTGCATTTCAGAACTGGTGCATCCAGAAAAGAACAAGGAAGTGGACAGGCTAGCCAAGGCTAAGGAGAGTGTGATGGGATGTTCACCCCACCCTGAAGGGATTAAAGTGGTGCAGATAAGGTCAGTTAACCTTATAGGCTACACCTGGTGGAAAGTCTGGCTTGCCTGAAAATGACTAATGGCTGATAAAGCCCAGCTGGAGGAGAAGCTGGCTAAGGTATAAAGTCAGGAAGTTTGCAGCAGAAAAGGCTGAAGTGTGCCAGGTGGTAGTTGCTCTCTAGGTTTAGAGAGGGAAAAGCCCTAGGATCCTAGCTCTGAGGGAAGGGTTTACCCAAAAAGGGGGAGGAGAAAGCCAGTGGGAGGCAGAGTAGGTAGCAGCCCAGTGAAAGAATGGTAGAGATTGTTTAGACTTTGGCTGCTGATTGTAGGGTCTCTGGGCTGGAAGCTGGAGTAGCAGGCAAGCCCAGGTTCCCCTATCTGCCACTGGGAAGTAGCACAGAATTGCTGGAGTCAGCAATTGGACAGCTGGTCCAGAGGGACTTTGATACCCCAGAAGGGGGGACTACATAGTAATCTAGCTGGCGGGCAAAGTCACAAGGAGAGAGAGAGAGAGAGCACTGAGACGTGGAGAGAGAGAGAAGCTACGGGATGAGTGAATAATGGAAGGGGGTGCTAACCAGACTTTTTCAAATCTTAAAAATAACATGGTTTGCTTTTAATTAGGGGTGATGAAGCCAAGGAACTGCCAAAGGGCTGGCTGGTTACTTTGTCCTGCTTCACTGTTAACTGAGGGTTGCTTTTTTTGGTGCATGTTACCTTTTCCCAGTCTTCTTGAGTTCCTTGGGGTCGGCTTTGGCAAAGAGGTACAATGTGCATCGTGAGCTGCAGATGGTAATTTTGGGACAATTGTGCCATTCTCCATTATATTTGGATTTAGTTTTTCTGGCCAAGAACAAATTCTTCTGCTACAGAGCAAAAGAACTATTGGTACTTTAAACATAAACCTCAATTATTAAAAATCTAGAGCTGGGGAAGCTTACTAAAGTTTTCCTATTTCTTAATAATTTTTAGATTTTGAGCTGAAACGGACCAGGACATTCCTCTTATCTGAAAGAATTAGGGCTTAAAGCATGAGGTTTTTACTCCAAAAAGTGACTGTAAAAATAGCACCTTCTCACTTAATTGATCTGCTCCCTGTTTGTAATCAGAGTCAGTTCTGCTGACTTAAGTGACAAAGAAAATTTTTCATGTTTTTTGCTGCTGTAATACTGCAGAGTTAAAACAGCTAAGAGGGAGTGAGCTAGAATCAATATATTGTGATAATATACCATCAGCAGAATCATTTACTGAGTTTCAATCAGTAACTCTTGTGCACGTATTGAAAATGGTGAGAATGCGTAGCTATGTCTTTAATTGTCTATAATGTGGTGGTTCTGAAAGTCTCCCACAGTGGCTGTGGTATTCTCCCAGCTCCACTGGTGCAAGTGACGATGGGAGAGCTACAGTAAAATGTCTACTGGCATAGCTCTGTGCCATGACCCTGGCTTGGCCTGTGGAATCTTTTATAACTGGCAATGACACATGAGCGGGTAAACACCCCGCTTAATTCACAGACCTCAGCTTGAGTTGGCTGGGCAGTTAGTTAGTAAAAACATATTTTCACGTGTATACTGTTCATCTGGAACAAACAAGAAGTTCTGCAATGTGAGATTAGCAGAGTCAGTTTTCAGAAGAGCGAGACTGTGCTTTGAAGACAGGAATTTAAAAAACACTGGTTTTACATGCCATACCTCATCCTTTACTGGATTGCTACCATGTTCTGAGACCTTCGCTGAATGGCTGGAGGCCAAATTCTGATCTTAAATGCACCCCCGAAATCTTATTGAAGCCAATGGCATTCCATGGGTGGAACTGAGGGCAGAACTTGGCCCAGAAACTACCTAGAAATGTCTTGATAGTTTTAAGACAATAGCCTTTTTTGTCCAGGCAAAAATCAGTTTAGACTTGGAGGGAGGGGATTTGTTACAACAATGACCATTTCTAACAATAGCAAGGCAAAGATGACTTTGACAGTGCAGCTTAAAGAAATGTACAAAAGTCAGATCCACCAATTATCCCAGTGTTTGTCCTGTGGACTTTACTGTTTAATTGTTTCCTCCGTGTGTTTGTTAGTTTTGGAATTAAACCGTGCCATGGTGTCATCTCAGCTCAGTTACTAGTTCTGACTACAAGGGCTCACGGCAATTTTGGCAGGAGTATGTTAACATCTGATCCTTTTATTTGGCTTTTTTAAAAAAAAAAAAAAAAAAAAGAGAGAGAGACTGCTGTTGAGGGACCCACACTGGAGAACAATTTTACTTTGTCATGAAGCAATTATTTGTTATGCGTTTTGAATACTTTCCTGATTGTATAAGATTTTTATTTTTGTTTCGACTCAAAAAAAGCAAACTTAGTGTTGGAGGAAGATATAGAGAGAGATCACTTGAATTCTTTGTGTCTCCCTTGATTGAGTCTAAAAGTTCACTTTAATTTTAATAGCACAGTTTCAGGGAGAGTGCAGATCCTGAGCCAGAAATATCTCTAATACCTATTATGGCTAAATTCTACATGAAAATACATTAGACTGTTTGGGGGGTTGTTAACTATAACGCATTTCTTAAATAGCAAAAAAGTGTTATCGACCACTTTGAAAGTTTGGAAGCAAACACCTGGCAAACAAAGGTCTTTTAAGCTCAGAAGCCTCAGGAGTGCATTAAAAAAAAGTTAGCTGACATTACTTCAACATACATTTGATCCAACTTCGTTGGAGTGTGTGCTGCCTATAGGAATTGGAAAGATATCTTCAGAAAGATTGGATTGCATCATTCCATATTTCCTCAGCATTAGGGGTATAGTCCCCAGAGCAGTCATATAATTGAAAATGTGGTGCTGCTGAGAAGTCAGATCCCTTGTGTCACTTCAAAAACCATCATCGCTTTTCAGCTGCAGCAGCAGCAAAGTGAAGGCTCCTGAAAGAGACGAGTTGTGCTAAACAAAATCCTATTTTTCAGGAGCGAGCTCAGCACATGAGGCTACCTGTAACCTGATGTTTCTCTGCCTGTTGTTCTGGTCTCAGGAGACAGCTGGCACCCCCTCTGAGGTTATAAAGGAATGCGCACCTAAGCAGTGATAGAGTGGAGTAGGGCAAGATGAAGGGTGGCTGGTAGATGCTAGCCTGGTCTCTGCTGATGCTAAATCTCTGCTGAAGAGCTCAGGGCAGCAGCTCTGCAATCCAGTTTACCAGGCATTAAAACTGCAGCTGCATGCTGTTTTTATTGGCTGAAGGAGCCCACTGTGGAGGGTCAGGATCTCGGTTGGAAAGAATTGTTTTCCTTTGGAGGCTAGGTAGGACGCTGTGAACTGAAAATTCGTCCAACCAGTGACCTGAGGCTTGAGCTTGGGGGTTTATTGACAAGCCCAGCCATTTAGAACAGAGTTATTTATTTCAGCGTATACAGGCTGCCTATCATAGTATCCCTAGGCACACAAACATGAGGGGCTTGTTAGGCTCAGCCCCCAGTAGGGGTCAACGTGGACAGGGCTGGCTCCAGGCATCAGCTTGCCAAGCAGGTGCTTGGGGCGGCCACTCCGGAGAGGGGCGGCACGTCCAGCTATTTGGCGGCAATTCGGCGGACGGTCCCTCACTCCCGCTTGGAGTGAAGGACCTCCCGCCAAATTGTCCCCGCAGATCGCGATCGCGGCTTTTTTTTTTTTTTGCGCTGCTTGGGGCGCCAAAAACCCTGGAGCCGGCCCTGAACATGGAGCTCTACTACCCCCAAGGGGAACATCAGGAGGTGTCTTATGCTGTCTTTTGAGGCACTGTTTTCCCCAGTGCTGCGGGGGATTGCTGTTAATGTGCCGGCCACCCCTTTGCAGCATGTGTTAGCCAGATCTCACTGTGGCATGGAACAGTCTCTTCCAAGTGTGCCTGCCCCCTGTGCAAGGGGCGCACAATTGGGAAAGGCCTTATTGTGTATGTTGGCCACTCCCGGGCCTTAACATTTAAATACACATTAGCAATAACCCCTCTAAGTAACACTAAACAGATCAGCACAACATTCCAACTTCCCCCTTCAGCAGACCTAGGGCGATTAAACAGTATCTCCCTTGTAGCCTGAACATAAACAGGCTTGTCCTCTGTTAATCCAGCTGGGGGGAAGTGAGTTCCCTTGTCAATGACTTCCATGGAGAAAAACCCGCCACCATTTCCCAGCTATGAACATCTGGGGCCATCTGCTTGATGGTGAGAGCACCTGGAGTTAGATTCTCTCTTGCTCTGCCCCATCACTGAAACTTGGTGGGATAATACACATGATTGGAATGTTGGTGTGGATGGATACAGCTTGCTCAGGAAGGATAGACAGGGGAAAAAGGGAGGAGGTGTTGCCTTATATATTAAAAATGTACACACTTGGACTGAGGTAGAGATGGACATAGGAGACGGAAGTGTTGAGAGTCTCTGGGTTAGGCTAAAAGGGGTAAAAAACAAGGGTGATGTCATGCTAGGAGTCTACTACAGGCCACCTAACCAGGTGGAAGAGGTGGATGAGGCTTTTTTTAAACAACTAACAAAATCATCCAAAGCCCAAGATTTGGTGGTGATGGGGGACTTCAACTATCCGGATATATGTTGGGAAAATAACACAGCGGGGCACAGACTATCCAACAAATTCTTGGACTGCATTGCAGACAACTTTTTATTTCAGAAGGTTGAAAAAGCTACTAGGGGTGAAGCTGTTCTAGACTTGATTTTAACAAATAGGGAGGAACTCGTTGAGAATTTGAAAGTAGAAGGCAGCTTGGGTGAAAGTGATCATGAAATCATAGAGTTTGCAATTCTAAGGAAGGGTAGAAGGGAGAACAGCAAAATAGAGACAATGGATTTCAGGAAGGCGGATTTTGGTAAGCTCAGAGAGCTGATAGGTAAGGTCCCATGGGAATCAAGACTGAGGGGAAAAACAACTGAGGAGAGCTGGCAGTTTTTCAAAGGGACACTATTAAGGGCCCAAAAGCAAGCTATTCCGCTGGTTAGGAAAGATAGAAAATGTGGCAAAAGACCACCTTGGCTTAACCACGAGATCTTGCATGATCTAAAAAATAAAAAGGAGTCATATAAAAAATGGAAACTAGGACAGATTACAAAGGATGAATATAGGCAAACAACACAGGAATGCAGGGGCAAGATTAGAAAGGCAAAGGCACAAAATGAGCTCAAACTAGCTACGGGAATAAAGGGGAACAAGAAGACTTTTTATCAATACATTAGAAGCAAGAGGAAGACCAAAGACAGGGTAGGCCCACTGCTTAGTGAAGAGGGAGAAACAGTAACAGGAAACTTGGAAATGGCAGAGATGCTTAATGACTTCTTTGTTTCGGTCTTCACCGAGAAGTCTGAAGGAATGCCTATCCTAGTGAATGCTAATGGGAAGGGGGTAGGTTTAGCAGATAAAATAAAAAAAGAACAAGTTAAAAATCACTTAGAAAAGTTAGATGCCTGCAAGTCACCAGGGCCTGATGAAATGCATCCTAGAATACTCAAGGAGCTAATAGAGGAGGTATCTGAGCCTCTAGCTATTATCTTTGGAAAATCATGGGAGACGGGAGAGATTCCAGAAGACTGGAAAAGGGCAAATATAGTGCCCATCTATAAAAAGGGAAATAAAAACAACCCAGGAAACTACAGACCAGTTAGTTTAACTTCTGTGCCAGGGAAGATAATGGAGCAAGTAATTAAGGAAATCATCTGCAAACACTTGGAAGGTGGTAAGGTGATAGGGAACAGCCAGCATGGATTTGTAAAGAACAAATCATGTCAAACCAATCTGATAGCTTTCTTCGATAGGATAACGAGTCTTGTGGATAAGGGAGAAGCTGTGGATGTGGTATACCTAGACTTTAGTAAGGCATTTGATACGGTCTCGCATGATATTCTTATCGATAAACTAGGCAAATACAATTTAGATGGGGCTACTATAAGGTGGGTGCATAACTGGCTGGATAACCGTACTCAGAGAGTTGTTATTAATGGTTCCCAATCCTGCTGGAAAGGCATAACGAGTGGGGTTCCGCAGGGGTCTGTTTTGGGACCGGCTCTGTTCAATATCTTCATTAACGACTTAGATATTGGTATAGAAAGTACGATTATTAAGTTTGCGGATGATACCAAACTGGGAGGGATTGCAACTGCTTTGGAGGACAGGGTCATAATTCAAAATGATCTGGACAAATTGGAGAAATGGTCTGAGTTAAACAGGATGAAGTTTAACAAAGACAAATGCAAAGTGCTCCACTTAGGAAGAAAAAATCAGTTTCACACATACAGAATGGGAAGAGACTGTCTAGGAAGGAGTACGGCAGAAAGGGATCTAGGGGTTATAGTGGACCACAAGCTAAATATGAGTCAACAGTGTGATGCTGTTGCAAAAAAAGCAAACGTGATTCTGGGATGTATTAACAGGTGTGTTGTGAGCAAGACACGAGAAGTCATTCTTCCGCTCTACTCTGCTCTGGTTAGGCCTCAGCTGGAGTATTGTGTCCAGTTCTGGGCACCGCATTTCAAGAAAGATGTGGAGAAATTGGAAAGGGTCCAGAGAAGAGCAACAAGAATGATTAAAGGTCTTGAGAACATGACCTATGAAGCAAGGCTGAAAGAATTGGGTTTGTTTAGTTTGGAAAAGAGAAGACTGAGAGGGGACATGATAGCAGTTTTCAGGTATCTAAAAGGGTGTCATAAGGAGGAGGGAGAAAACTTGTTCACCTTAGCCTCTGAGGATAGAACAAGAAGCAATGGGCTTAAACTGCAGCAAGGGAGGTCTAGGTTGGACATTAGGAAAAAGTTCCTAACTGTCAGGGTGGTTAAACACTGGAATAAATTGCCTAGGGAGGTTGTGGAATCTCCATCTCTGGAGATATTTAAGAGTAGGTTAGATAAATGTCTATCAGGGATGGTCTAGACAGTATTTGGTCCTGCCATGCGGGCAGGGGACTGGACTCGATGACCTCTCGAGGTCCCTTCCAGTCCTAGAATCTATGAATCTATGTCAAGCCTTTACAAAAGTGTAAGGTGGATATAAAACATTCCCATTCTGAGTAGGTAGCATTTCACGCTCACTTCGCACTGAAGTAAATTGACTGCACAAGGTGCAGGGCAATAATGGATCAGATCCTAGATCCCTGATTATCCACCAATTTTATGCTGGCATAACTCCCTGAAGCCAGCAGAGTCACACAGGGACAAAGATGGGGTAAAACAGTGAAGATTCAGGCCCACAGGCTAGGAAGACCTCATTTGCCAAGCTCAGAGATCAGGTAAACTAAGCCTCTTGAGACACTCTAGTTAGAAATCAAACTTCATGCTTCAGCTGACCTGTAATTCCAGTTCCAAGCCTTATAAAAATGCTGCAGACTTTCTCTCCTGTCTCATTCCTCTGCCAACTCCCCTGGTCAAGCAGCTGGCATGCAGCCTGTTCTGCAGATGGTCCTGCGATAGCATGCGTACAGCTGTGTATAGCCAAGTTACAGGTATTTCAGCTTGTAACGGATAGCTAGAGAGCAACTAGACAGAATTGGGTCTGATTCTCATGTGCACTATGTCCCCTTTACACCTCCCTGGCCATGTAAAGGGACCTAAAACTGGATATTAATTCTATTTACATAGTCATTCAGATATTACATCTAATTTCCCTTGACTGTGTTCACATCCCTTTAGTGGTTTTTTTTGTGCCCATTCTCATCAATGAGTTTGCTGGAAAGAATCTTAATGAACAAAACAGCAAATGTTAAGTGAATTTTAGACTATGTTCAGACAGAGCAGGGGAGATAATCATTTACTTTTACACCACTTGTTCCGTTCTACTGCCAGAGGGTTGTAAAGGGGCATTAGTACAAATGAGAATCGGTGAATTTTGAATTTGTAAACTTATGTATTTGCACCAGAAACCTGATTCTTAGAGTTATGCTCATCCATTCAGGGAACAGAAAAATGCCATGTCACCTGTATATCCAGTCAAAACTGACCAATGCATCTTAATTCTAGATATCTGATACTCACAACTAATTAATCATGATCCCTAGACCAAGAATGATCTTCCAATTGGTGAATAGGCTTGAGATAATTTAAGAGGGGATGCAATTACTTAAGCTCCATGTGGGGCTACAATGAGCCCTGTGATGAAACTGCAAAGAATAACCAAAATGTGAAAACAATTGGATCCCTGACTCCAGTTTCTAATGGCCAAGTGTCCATACACTCCCCCACTAAAACTACAGCTGCAGGTGGGGTTCTTGTTAGCAGTGCCAGAAGAGAGATGAGGGACTGAGGGCTCATTCATATTCTTGGACTGCAGGATCAGCCCCTAAATGGGCATACTGATAGAGGAGATGGTCTCAACAGAAGAAGCCTGAGGCATGTGAGTTGGGAAGAGTAAGGAAGGTTTATACAACTGCTGTTTGTGCTCTTCCTTTTTCCCAAAAGTGTAAGGAGGACTTCATTTTGCACTGATGATATATCAGTCAGGCATTTTTCACTGTTACTAAAAATCACTTGAAAATTGAAACAGTTTTTTTTAAATACTTTTTCTCCTTTCATATTCAATGCTTTTACCCAGTGTGACTCCATTTACTTCAGTGGAATTACACCTGAATTACAGTGATGTGAGAGCAAAATCAGGTCCATGATTCTTACACCTGCTAGTAAGTGGCAGTACAGGGAGTCTGAATGGATGTAACGTTAAGCATTCCTCGTCATTGTCTGTCTGTTTTACATTAATGATCAGGTGAATTTCAAGATGCACTGACAGCTCTATTTCACATCTTTATTGATGGCCTGCTTCTGCTCCCACTGAATTCAATGGCAAAACTCCCATTGACTGCAATAGGAGTAGGATCAGGCCATTATACTGTAGATCCTCATTCTTCATCTTAGTAAGTTGTTGAATAAACCAGAAACAATAAAAACTCAGTTAATCTTTGGACATTCACTAAGCATGCATTCATGTACACAATCTCTAAAGAAAACTGTCTATATGGAACTATTTGGATACCAATTTCTTTGGGACCAAAACTAAATAATCCCTCTTGACCTCATTGTCTTAGAAATAATATGAAAATGAAAGTCCATTTGGAAAGCAAATTTTGGATTCAGTGAATTCTTAGCCTTACGCTGATACAAATTAATTTACTGCCTGGAAAATGCCCTTTATTTTATCTCTCAAGGTATATCTTAAGAGACCAGGAAGAAGGATAAATTGCAAGGTTTCTTCCAGTAACAAATCAACATCTTTCATTTATTATCCAGAATCCCATTTCTCTGAAATAGGCCTTAGAATATAAATCACCATGCAGTATACTTACACTTATAAAATATGTTGGTTAGGAGGAAAAAAAGATCCCCAGGATTATTTTCCATTTTCATCTGCTTATATCTCTTGATTTTTTTGCTGGAGGAATGTGCTGAAAGAAAAGGTTTTGTCTGGATGATAGGAGATAGGAAATCGTGCAGAACTCTCCTATTCCCAGATAGAGGGACACAATGCTTATAGGGTGGAATTTTCGAAAGTGCTCAGGCAATTTGGTTAAACAGTGGGGTATACTTTCATTAAAATGTTGTCCCTTTTAAAACTAAAATGAAATCAAATGAAAAACATCAAAATAGAAAACTTTAAATTTCTCTGACCAGCTGTAGCATTTAGCCTTACTATTCTCTCATTGAAGTTGTAAGTAAATCTCCCATTGGCTCCAGTGATAGCAGATGTAGGCCAACATTGAGTGCGTTGGTAAATCCATGTGTTTATGAAACATGGAACAAAATGAAACCCCATAACATAAAATCAGAATCCAAGAGAAAACAACCTTTTAGAGGATTTCTCTTTCATAGAGATCACAAAAGGTACAGGTAGGCAAGGTTACATACTGCCAGATTCTGTGTTGATGGCTGAATTTGCCACATTATTCATGTACCAAGAAGAGAGAAGATAATTCAAAACAATTTATATTACTAATCCTCTGAGCAAGGTCCATCTTTTTCTTCTGTGTTTGTACAGCCCCAGCACAATGGGGTTCCGGTGTATGACTGGCACTCCTGGGAAACTTTTTTGAATAAAATGAAAAATTTTCATTGTGTTTTGAAATTTGTAGTGGAAAAGAGTCCCCCATTTTATGACCAGCCTTTGTCATCAACAAATGTAATACTGCATACTGACCTGCAGGATATGTGGTACCTTTAAACTTTCTGCTGAAGATTAATCCTTTATAACACAAATTGCCCTTCTAGTAGCTTCTTCATAGACTGTGACATTCACATTAATTACATTGAACTCTGAATGCAAGGGCAAATCCATCCTGAGTGATGGGACGATTTGCAATTGCCAGCATGTGAACTTAGCCGTTTTTGTGTGTAGCGAAAGGTTCTGAGCCCAGTTGTCAATATGAAATGCTTCAGTTCTATATTTTGTCCACATATGCTCAGCTACATTTATTTACAATCCATGTGCCTTGAGCCTGACCTTAGGTTTACCTTGAATTTTGCAGACTGAAGAAACCAATTATTAACTAGCTATAAGAAGCAAGAAGACAGCCTTGGAAAAAGCAGGATATGAGATGACTTAAGAAAATGTAAAACAAATCTCATCATGTAACCGAACAGACTTAGCTATCTTTTGTGGTGAAAGCCAATTATGCCATGTTTCTGGGCAAATGTTTCATGCCAGATCTATTGATTATTCCCTGCTGCCTGTAGAATTTTTTGAAATGTGAAACTTGACCTGCAGTTAATGTGGTCTAATATATTGTGATCAATTTGTGGGGACAGTAAGAGGGAAGTTCCAGGGAATTTATGGACCTTGTCTTTAAGGTGCAGCTTTGCATTATAAAAAGTGTAATGTAACGACATTCCCACCTTCAGTGAAAAATGCTTTCCTGACACTCCAAAAAGGGAGTCTACATGATGCTGATGTGATGCATCTGGGGTGAAACACATCAGGTGTCTAACCAGTGCACAGCCACAGATTTAAAACCTGGGCCTGATTGTGTAGCCTTTTATAGGGTAATAAGGAACCAACCGGATCCTCATTATGGTTACAAACAAACAAAAACAACCAAAGCAACCAACCCAGAAGCTGCAACTCTGACACAATTACAGTCGCATAAACACAACACTAGAAGAATCAGAACATGAAACTCAGCAGGTTGTGAATAAAGTTTAGTCAGCTTTGTTAATTACTATGAGACAAAGTGTATTTAGACACAGAGCAGTTAAAAAAAAAAACCCTTAATGAGTAAACTAAACCTCCAAAATAACAGTTAACAATTAAAACAGTGAGGAGCACAACTGTTCAGAGAAGATTCAAGACTGATGACATATCCAAAAAGCCTGAATGCAAATTCTCATGTGGGTCATCAAAAACTTTCTTAGTGCAATTAGAGGTCCCCCGTGACTTATAGTTGAATAACTTTTCTTGATTTTTCATTAAGGAAACTGCAGCAACAAGGGTGATATATTCCTAAGTGAAAGTCAATAACAGTTGTGTGTTGAATGTATGTGCTGGATAACAAAAGCATATTTCTCAAAGCAACCCTAGTATGGTAGGCTTCTCTCACTATGTGCATCTTTGTTTTATAGCCATGTATTATCCTACAATAACCAGGCCAATTTTGGGATCATATGCACAACCCAGGTGTATGGTGTGATGGTGCACCCCATAAGGCTTTATGGAAATATGCTTATGAATGTATATGTGACATAACTGGAATATGTTTTATGCTACATATGCCATGTAACATATCTCTGTAAAGGTTATGATCTACTGAATACATTACTCCTATTTGTATGCACGTATCATTTTTGTACTTGAAGTTAGGAATATTGGCTGTATACTTGCTTGATTTCTAAGAAGCCTTAGTAAAGCATTTGGTCAGCTTCTTGAGAAAGGAATGTGCAAATTAAGTGCCCAATCAAGAACCACTTAAGCCAACAATGAACTTGAAGATGCCAATCTACATTGGAGCTTTCCCAGGAATGTGGCTTGGCTGGTAAGAAACTCAGTCATGCATGGACATGAGACTTGCCCATATGACTCCAAAACTCCATCTTGGAACTGGAATTTGCATAGGAGAGAGGAGGGGGTCTCCACCCACAAGAGAAAGTCTACTTAAACCTCTGGGAGACCCCTCCATTTTGTCTTCAGCTGGCTCAAGAGATAGCCTCTCCACCCCCAAGGATACCTGAAAGAAACTGGAACAAAGGACAGTAACTACAGGCGGTGTGAGTGATTGCTGGACCCAGACTAGAAGGAGACTAGTCTGTAAAAGGAAGCATACTGGAACACCACTGTGAGTGAGGTTTTATCTGTATTCAGTCTTCTTACTGTATTAGACTCAGACTTGCGTGTTTTATTTTATTTTACTTAGTAATTCACTTTGTTCTATCTGTTATTACTTGGAACCACTTAAATCCTACTTTCTGTATTTAATAAAATCACTTTTTACTTATTAATTAACCTAGAGTATGTATTAATACCTGGGGGGGGAGAGGGGCAAACAGCTGTGCATATCTCTCTATCACTGTTACAGAGGGTGAACAATTTATGAGTTTACCCTGTATAAGCTTTATACAGAGTAAAACTGATTTATTTTGGGTTTGGACCCCTTTGGGAGTTGGGCATCTGAGTGCTAAAGACAGGAACACTTCTTAAGTTGCTTTCAGTTAAGTCTGCAGCTTCGGGGCACGTGGGTTCAGACCCGGGGTCTGTGTTGGAGCAGACTGATGTGTCTGGCTCAACAAGACAGGGTGCTGGAGTCCCAAGCTGGCAGGGAAAGCAGGGGCAGAAGTAGTCTTGGCACATCAGTTGGCAGTTCCCAAGGGGGTTTCTGTGATCCAACCCGTCACATATGGGTTGTGCACTCGGAAGTTCTACAGAGGGTCCTGGGACAGACAAGGGGTGGGGCAGGCATTCTCTCACATCAAAGAGCACCCAGAGACCGACTATGCAGCTGCTGCACCTTCCTTTCCCTGCAGGGGTTATGATTGGCATGGATCCACAGTCATGGATCCAGCACTGATATCCCTATCCTTAGCCTGCTGTACCTCTCCAAACCCCTTGTAGGCTAGTATAGCCAGTGCGGCATGGGCTGTTGGTGAGGATGAGGACATCTCACATGAAAAAGCATGAGTTGCTACTGCTTGAGCTATGGCACTAAGACCCCTTACTCAACATAGCTTTTGAGCACATGTTTAACTATAGACACATGAGTGATCCCATTGACTTCAAAGTTAAATCCATGTCTCAGTGCTTTGCTAGATAGGGGCCTCAAGCTTTATGTGGCCCAGCCAGAAGAGAGGAGCAAAGGCCTACATTCTCCTAGTGTGAGTTACACTAGGGCACAGGTGTCCTCCTGGAGCTGTGCTCTGTGGTGCCCAAGGGTTGTGGCCCCTTGAGAAGCACAAGTCACTCTTCCCCCACCAAATCACACAGCAGAAGCACACTGGGTCTGCTCCACTGGCAGTCCTTTAAGATTGTAGAAGCGAGGCTGTGTCTTTGGGCGGGGAGCTAGGATTTGCCTCTCTCTCTATTCTAGTCAGAGCAAGAGATGAAAAATGAACCAGCGATCGCCAGACCTTGTGGCACTACGAAAAACTTCATTGTGAGCTCAGAACTCCTGTAAATTGGCCAGAACCAAGGAGTGACTAGTGCTGAATGGTACAGTGCTTCAATTGTTCATTGTATTGTATTGTCTCTTTTAAATTGGAAGCTCATCTGTGCAAGGAACATGGCTTACACAGTGCTTTACACAAACACTGTAAGCCTACAGTGTTGTAAGCATTCTTTTAAATAATAATACAGTAACATTTGCTTCTGCTCTAGATTCCTGTGACACTATGAGCAGTTCAAAAGTCCACTGAAGTCAGTGGAGGCTTTCCCATAGATTTTTTTAAATGGGTTTTGGACTGGGCCTACGGTGAAGAGAAGTTGATGGTATGGATTGTATTGTTGTTCTGCACATCCAGCTATCAAACCATTTCTTTGTCCCACCCACAGCTCTCAACTTTTTGTCTATTTAAGGAAACATTATCTGCATGCTAAACTAAATTGCTTCCTTGAGATGCTCCGATAGAGTCTGATCCAAAATCCATTAATGCCAATAGAAACACTCCCATTGACTTCAATGGACTTTGGATTGGGCACATTGTGAACTGCTTCCTATCGTTTTCACCCAATCAATAGCAAGGTTATCTAGTTAAATCTGTATCTACTTCATGGAGAAAACACTACCAACTCAAGATCATCAGATTGCAAATAATAATCATTTTGTTGCCTGTTTGTCCATCCATCCTCTCTATCTCATCTATCATGTCCAAGGTATTTATATTGAGGTCCTAGATGTTTAGGACTGATAATAACACTGGTCTACAATTTTTGAGAAGTCGTCTGCTT